>NW_027526553.1:300000-429048 GCF_052857255.1 Amblyomma americanum | reverse complement strand
GTAGATCAAAAACCATATTGCCGCGAATATTTCCAGTGTTTGTTCGTTTTTCAAATCTGCCGCGACACCACCTTATCGCTTTGTTTGCGACGCAAGACGCGACTAGATTTATCTCGATTGATCGCAGCCAGGCAAAGCTGATTGTACGTTGTTCCGGAGTGTTCTAGTAACTTTGCGCCCTTTATCTCGAATGTTCGCTATCAGCTTTAAATTGAGCACGGCCGACAGCGGCGGGCATTCTGTTCGACGACCGCCGAGCACGCTTGTCGCTTCGCCGCCGCCGAGTGATTCAGTCCATTTTGAGTGCAAGTAAGCCCAATAAACAGTTCTTTTCGAAGACCCTTTCGTCCGTCTTCATCGCTGCTTCGACTGCCGTCACCACTACGTGACATCTGGTGGAGGTGCTGGGCAACTTCCATGTTCCGGACGCCCCTTCAAGTCGTGAACCCAGCCCTGAGCGCTTCACACCCGAGGACGAACCAGCAGCTCAGCGAGCCAGCCGACGTCTCCAGGGAGAGGAGCCTGAGTTCGGGAAACTGCCGGACCGCACCAGACAGCGAAAAGACGCTGCTACCAGCACTGCAACCTCGCCAAAGATGTCGACACCGATCATACTGCAGCAGCCGCGGGTGCCGCCAACTTTCAATGGATCCCTAGGCGAAGACCCTGAAGAATGGTTGGACCAATTTGAGCGCGTGGCGTCATTCAACAAGTGGGATGATGCGGCAAAGATTGGACACGTTTTTTTCTCATTGGATGGCTCCGCACGCACGTGGTACAAAAACTACGAGTCGTCCCTTACGACATGGGAGCTATTCAAGAGAGAACTATTGAAGGTATTCACCAGTGTCGTGAGGAAAGAAAGAGCTGAACGACTCCTCGAGTCCAGGATCCAGCTTCCGAATGAGCCCGTCCGCAGTTAATTCGAGGAGATGAAGCGCCTATTTCGCCGCGCCGATCCCGGGATGACCGAGGAAAAGAAAGTTCAGTTTTTAATGCGTGGCGTAAAAGAACAACTCTTTGCAAGCCTCGTTCGCCAGCCGCCAAAAACAGTCGAGGAGTTTATGCAAGAAGCCTGCACGATTGAGAAGACCCTCGACGTTCGAGCTCGGCAGTACAATCGCCCTTCCTCTGCCTGTGCAATCCGTTCGGACACGCCGGCCACCACCAGCGACAGCTTGCTGGAAGTTATCCGCGAAATCGTCCGAAAGGAGCTACGCCGATTACTGCCATCTTCCCCACAGCCACAAGCAGCGACTCTGATGGATGTGGTACGGGAAGAAGTGCAACAGGCACTTGGTACCCCGACGGCCACAGAACCCCAGGCCATGACCTACGCCGCTGAAGTAAGTACTGCTCAGCCCCAGCGACAACCCCCACGTCCTCCCCGAGATGAGCCAATCGTTCCACAACGCCGCCTCCCAGCCCCCGCCCGCCCAGCCTATGACCGACGCTCAAGCCCCAGGAAATGCGACGCCTGGAGGACTTCCGACAACCGGCCGTTGTGCTTCCATTGCGGTGAGGCCGGCCATATTCTTCGTCACTGCCCGTACCGACGTATCGGTGTTCGATGATTTGCCGTTAACGCCCCACGACCACGCTTCGGATAACGTCCGCACGAAATCGATGAGTACCTGCGTCGAGAAGAGTACACGCCGAACTGCTTTTCGCGCTCACCATCGCCGTCAACCTCGCGCTTTGCGTCGCCACGCCGCAGCTACGCAGCCGCGGTACGAGGAAGGTCGCCCAGCCCCCGTAGGGGAAACTAAAGGCAGCAACCTCTGGAGGTGAGGTTGCTCACGAGCTAAACGCCGAAGATCCTCCACCGACCACGCCCCATGAAGACGTTGCACCCGCGACGCCGCATGAAGAACCGACACTCGCTGCACCGACGCCGCACACAATGAGAACCTCGACCACGACGCAAGCTACCTTGAAATCGACGCCGCCACCCAGAGGAGCTTCGACCACACGCCCAACCCGTGACTCGCATACGCGACGAAGCCGTGACCCGACGCCGAGAGCGACATGAATGCAAGAGCCAGGACCTCCGACCTAGAAATGACTATCGACGGCCGGAAAGTTACCGCTCTAGTCGAAACAGGAGCCGATTACTCGGTGATGAATGGAACATTCGCTGCGCAGCTCAGAAAAGTCACAACGGCTTGGGACGGCCCACAAATTCGCACCGCTGGGGGCACCTCATTACGCCATCAGGACGATGCACAGCGCGAGTGACTGTCAAAGGACATATCTATCCTGCGACCTTTGTTGTGCTACCGCAATGCTCCCGCGAAGTGATCTTGGGTATGGATTTCCTTAATGAGCATCAGGCGATCATCGACCTGCGATCCAAGCTGATCACGCTTTCGACAGACGAAGCCATCGCTTCGATGAAAACTCGAGAAAATCACGTTGCCCTAAGTGTCCTGGAGGAAGAAGTGAGCGTCCCACCCCGTTCAAGCGTTATCGTGACCGTAGGCGCCACGAAAGCCATAAACACTGAAGCCATCATCGAGGGGAACATGCAGTTGCTACTAGACCGAGGAATCAGCATCGCAAGAGGCATCGCACATTTCCGCAATGGCCAGGCCGAAGTACTGCTGACTAACTTCAGCGAAGAATACCGGCATATTAACAGAGGAACGACGATTGCTTTCTACGACGAAATATCTGACGTACGAGATTCCTTCGCCCTCTCCGACCCCTCCGCAGAAGATCCGCCTGACAAAGAGAACTCGCCCACTTTCGACATCAACCCAGCCCTGCACCGGAACAGACAAGACCAGATCCGCAATCTGCTTCAAAACTACAGTGAGTGCTTTTCGACATCGCCGAAGGTGCGACAGACGCCAATTGCCAAGCATCGCATTATAACGGATTAACACGTCCGACCTCTCCGTCAAAGCCCCTACCGTGTGTCTCCGCGAGAACGACAAGCCATCCGGGACCAAGTCGAAGAAATGCTTCGCGGCGAAGTCATCCAGCCTTCAAACAGCCCATGGGCGGCACCGGTTGTTCTAGTGAGAAAGAAGGACGGCGCACTACGATTCTGCGTGGATTACCGCCGCTTGAACAACATAACAAAGAAGGACGTCTACCCCCTCCCCCGCATCGACGACACACTGGACCGCCTCTGCAACGCCAAATATTTCTCATCGATGGACCTCAAGAGCGGCTACTGGCAAATTGAGGTCGACGAAAGAGATCGCGAGAAGACAGCATTCAAAACTCCGGATGGGCTGTTTGAGTTCAAGGTGATGCCATTTGGTCTCTGTTCCGCACCAGCGACGTTTCAGCGAGTAATGGATACAGTGCTGGCAGGCCTGAAGTGGAAAATTTGTCTGGTATATTTAGATCACGTCGTCTTCGCCTCGAACTTTGAAGAGCACCTCAAAAGACTTCAAACAGTACTAGACGCAATCAAGTCGTCTGGCCTAACCTTGAAAGCAGACAAATGCCACTTTGCCTACGAAGAGCTGCTGTTTCTAGGCCACATCGTTAGCAAGGAAGGATTACGCCCAGACTCGCAGAAAACAGCCGCTATTGAACAGTTTCAACCGCCGGCCGAAAAGAAAGCAGTGCACAGACTTCTCGGACTATGCGCATATTACCGACGATTTGTGAAAAACTTTTCGCGCATCGCCGAGCCCCTGACCCAACTGACGAAGGCAGACGTGCCGTTTAAATGGGAAGCGCCGCAAGCAGAAGCCTTCAAGGAACTTCAGCGTCGTTTACAGTCCCCACCGATCCTTGCGCATTTTGATGAAAACGCCGATACTGAAGTTCATACCGACGCAAGCAGCGTGGGACTAGGCGCCGTTCTCGTTCAAAAAAGTGACGGGCTGGAGAAGGTCATCGCATACGCTAGCCGTTCCCTTTCTAAGGCCGAGGCTAACTATTCGACCACTGAGAAGGAGTGCCTTGCCATCATCTGGGCTACGTCGAAATTCCGCCCCTACCTCTACGGACGGCCGTTCAAGGTGGTCAGCGACCACCACGCGCTCTGCTGGCTTGCCAATTTGAAGGATCCCTCTGGCCGACTCGCTCGATGGAGTCTGCGTCTCCAGGAATTTGACGTCACCGTCGTTTACAAGTCCGGACGCAAGCACACTGACGCCGATTGCCTCTCACGAGCCCCTGTAGATGCACCGCCGCTGGACGACGATGAGGACGCCTTCCTGGGACCCATCAGCGCAAGCTCTTTTGCTCAGCAGCAACGCTCGGACCCCAACCTAAAAGGCCTCATCGAGTACCTGGAAGGCAAGGTTTCTTCACCCCCCTCTTCATTCAAGCGAGGACTGTCTTCTTTCTGTGTGCAGAATGAGGTCCTTGTGAAGAACTTTACAGCGAACAAAACAACCTACCTCCTCGTTGTACCTACTTGTCTCCGCGAAGAAGTTCTACAGGCTTCACACGACGAGCCGACAGCTGGACATCTCGGGTTTGCTCGCACCCTCCGCCGCATTCAAGACAAGTATTACTGGCCCCGACTGTCTGCCGATGTCGCAAACTATGTGAAAACATGCCGAGATTGTCAGCGAAGAAAGACTCCTCCCACACGACCAGCAGGATTTCTGAACCCCATTGAACCTCCCTCAAGACCCTTTCAGCAGATTGGCATGTACTTGCTTCGCCCTTTTCCAACGTCAACATCTGGAAATAAGTGGATCATCATAGCGACCGACTACCTGACCCGCTACGCCGAGGCGAAAGCCCTACCGAACGGAACAGCAGCAGAAGTGGCCAAATGTTTCGTGGAGTGCACTCTTCTTCGACACGGCGCCCCCGATGTGCTCATCACGGACAGCGGAACAGCATTTACGGCGGAACTCGCGCAAGCCATCCTGCGCTACAGCCAAACCAGCCACCGGAGGACAACTGCATACCATCCGCAGACCAACGGACTGACCGAGCGCCTGAACAAAACCATCGCCGATATGCTCGCTATGTATGTCGATGCCGAACATAAAACCTGGGATGTCATCCTGCCTTACGTCGTCTTCGCCTACAACACCGCAGTGCAGGAGACCACCCAGATGACGCCTTTTAGGCTCGTCCATGGCAGGGATGCCGCGACCACGCTAGACGCAATGCTGCCCAACGTTACAGAAGAAGAGAACGTCGACGTTGCCGCCTACCTTCAACGCGCAGAAGAAGCTCGAAGGCTTGCCCAATTACGGATCAAAGATCAGCAGCGGTCCGACGCCAGACGCTACAAACTACGAAGACGCAACGCGGAATACAAGCCAGGAGACCAAGCCTGGGTGTGGACACCCATTCGCCGCCGTGGATTGAGTGAAAAGCTTTTGCGCCGCTATTTCGGTCCGTACAAGGTTCTTCGTCGGCTGGGTGAACTGGATTATGAAGTCATCCCTGACGCAATGACTGCATCCCAGCGACGCCGCGTACGACCAGAAGTTGTCCATGTAGTCCGTCTGAAGCCGTATTATGCGCGCTAAAGGCCGCTGCATTTCCATGCTCTATTTTCGCAAGATCCGTTTTTTTCCCTTACTAGTCGCATTATTTGTTTTAATGCATCAAGTCGATGCTTCTTTGAGAGGGGAGTAATGCCGCGAATATTTCCAGTGTTTGTTCGTTTTTCAAATCTGCCGCGACACCACCTTATCGCTTTGTTTGCGACGCAAGACGCGACTAGATTTATCTCGATTGATCGCAGCCAGGCAAAGCTGATTCTACGTTGTTCCGGAATGTTCTAGTAACTTTGCGCCCTTTATCTCGAATGTTCGCTATCAGCTTTAAATTGAGCACGGCCGACAGCGGCGGGCATTCTGTTCGACGACCGCCGAGCACGCTTGTCGCTTCGCCGCCGCCGAGTGATTCAGTCCATTTTGGATGCAAGTCAGCCCAACAAACAGTTCTTTTAGAAGACCCTTTCGTCCGGCTTCATCGCTGCTTCGACTGCCGTCACCACTACGTGACAATATCGAAAGCTTCAATGAAGGCTCCCCCCGCAAAGCACTGATACACTACATTCGCACCTAAATAAAAGCAGACCGCAAGCGCCGGTTATCAGAAAGAACACAAGCGCCGAGGTTTGACACTGAAGCTTACTCGGCTACAAGAGTTCTTACAAAAAGCTCTTAAAAACACAGCGTACACCCCGTACATACGCCACAAGTGGCCTCTTGCCAGACAGGAAACACCTATGCAAGACAAATGCAACCATTTCCAAGAACACTGCAGAGCAGATCTCCAACATTTTATGTGGACTTGCCCATTTCTCTCTCGAGGAAGAAAATTTAAAATTCAGCACATATCATATAACTACATGGATACCATAGCAGACCAGATACGATTCAACACACACACACACACACACACACACACACACACACACACACACACACACACACACACACACACACACACACACACACACACACACACACACACACACACACACACACACACACACACACACACACACACACACACACACACACACACACACACACACACACACACACACACACACACACACACACACACACACACACACACACACACACACACACACACACACGCACGCACGCACGCACGCACGCACGCACGCACGCACGCACGCACGCACGCACGCACGCACGCACGCACGCACGCACGCACGCACGCACGCACGCACGCACGCACGCACACACACACACACACACACACACACACACACACACACACACACGCACACGCACCACTCGGAACCCGCACGGCGAACGCTTGTATTAAAGTTTTGGTACGAAAACTTTTTAGGGAAAGCATAAGGCGCGGTAACTGCCTCACATCTTGGTGGGCACATAAAACATGCCTAAGAGAAGAAGGAAACTGTCTGGGAAGGCCTACAATAGAAAGTTCAGATGTGTGCGGATAGTATCTTTGTCGCAAGCTAGCCCCCGGCTTGGCTATAGAACATTTAAGCCATATGCAAAAATAAATCGTATATGACACCACCCAGAATGCTGTACGGAGAACAGGTGTGTGACAATTTTGGTACGAATGTAGTCGGGAAAACTGGCTCCGCATTTAGGTAGCGCAGTGGGGAGTAGTTATAGAAGAACGACGTGTACCTCATCTGAAATTGCGGCGCTCGGCTTGCTGTGTGCGTCCCACGGCGGCTTGATGACGTCGCCCTATTCTTCTTGCCATATGGGGTTTTCTGTACCATCCTTGAGTACGCTCGCCAACACACGCCGCTGGCTTTCCCCGTAATGGGACTTGTAATGCTTCCTCATTAAAACCGTTACTAGCCAATGGCTATGTGTGCATCAATGTTTGTACTTCGCAAGATATGCAATAAATATTGAATGAATGAATGAATGAATGAATGAATGAAATGCTTCCTGCGCGGGGGGTAATCGGAAGCTCCGGTATCGCGCGACCTCTCAGAGGTCGTCCATGTGAATACTGCTTGAAAGGAACTCTAGAAATCTCCCGCCAAAGTCTGAAATTGCATGTGCTGCGTCGCTATTACAAGGACAAACAGGGCAACACGGTTGTTTCAATTTCATCATCATCATCATTATCATCATCATCATCATCATCATCTTCATCATCATCATCATCGGCCTTACTACACCCACTGCAGGGCAAAGGCCTCTCCCATGTCTCTCCAATTAACCCTATCATTTGCCAGCTGCATCCACCCTTTGCCTGCAAACTTCTTAATCTCATCCGCCCACCTAACCTTCTGCCGCCCCCTGCTACGCTTACTTTCTCTTGGAATCCACTCCGTTACCCTTAAGGACCAGCGGTTATCTTGCCTTCGCATTACATGCCCTGCCCAAGCCCATTTCTTTCTCTTGATTTCGACTAGGATGTCATTACCCCGTGTTTGTTCCCTCACCCACTCTGCCCGCTTCTGATCTCTTAACGTTACACCTATCATTTTTCTTTCCATGGCTTGCTGCGTTGTCCTTAACTTAAGCTGAACTCTTTTCGTTAGCCTCCACGTTTCTGCCCCGTAGGTGAGTACCGGTAAGATTATGCTGTTGCACACTTTCCTCTTGAGGGAAATTGGTAAACTGCCACTCATGATCTGCGAGAATTTGCCATATGCGCTCCACCCCATTCTTATCCTTCTAGTTATCTTCCTCTCATGATCCGTATCAGCTGTCACTACCTGCGCTAAGTAGACGTATTCCGTCACAATTGCTAGGCTCTCGCTGCCAATTGTGCTCTGTTGTTCCCTTGCTAGGCTGTTGAACATTACCTTGGTTTTCTGCATGTTATTTTTTAGACCCATCGATCTGCTCTGCCTGTCTAGCTCACTGATCATGATTTGCAGTTCACCTCCTGAGTGACTCAGCAAGGCAATGTCATCAGCAAATCGCAGATTGTTTAGGTATTCTCCATTTATTCTTATTCCGAACTGTTCCCAAATCAGTCCTCGAAATACCTCCTGTAAACATGCGGTGAACAGCATTGGCGAGATCGTGTCTCCTTGCCTGACGCCCTTCCTTATTGGAACTTTATTGCTGACTTTATGGAGGACTATAGTAGCTGTGCAGTTGCTATATATATCTTCCAATATTTTGACATAAGGTTCTTCTACCCCCTTATTACGCAATGCCTGTATGACTGCTGAGGTTTCCACTGAGTCGAATGCTTTCTCGTAATCAATGAAAGCGATATATAGAGGTTGGTTATATTCTGCGCATTTCTCTATCGCCTTATTGATAGTGTGAATATGATCTATTGTGGAATATCCTTTACGAAAGCCTGCCTGATCATTTGGTTGATTACAGTCTAACGTTGCCCTGATTCTATTAGCGATTACCTTAGTAAATACTTTGTAGGCAACGGATAGTAAGCTGATCGGCCTGTAATTTTTGAAGTCCTTGGCGTCTCCCTTCTGATGAATTAAGATAATGTTTGCATTCTTCCAAGCTTCTGGTACAGTCGAGGTCATAAGGCATTGCGTATACAGGGTAGGTAGTTTTTGTAGCACGATGTCCCCTCCGTCCTTCTACAGATCTGCTGTTACCTGATCCTCCCCAGCTGCTTTTCCCCTTTTCATTCCTTCGATGGCTTTCTTTACTTCATCTTTCGTTACTGGCGGGATGACGCATTGTTTTATTGCCGACTTTATGGAGGGCTACAGTAGGTGTGCAGTTCATATATATATATATACTGCTGTCTTTCTCATTATTGCTCTGATTACATTGGCTACTGTACAGGCATGTGTAGAACTCTTCGGCTACGTTAACTATCTTATCCTTATTGCTAATGACATTGCCCTTAAGTACTGTATACGCCTCACCTCTCCTCCTAACTTCGCTAAGCCCTATCACATCCCATTTAATTCCCGCTAGTTCCTCAAACAGCCCTGCTAGGCTAGCCTCACTAGCTAAAGTTCTAGCGTTAAACGTTGCCAGGTTCAGATTCCAATGGCGGCCTGTCCGGAGCCAGAGATTCTTAGCACCCTCCGCTGCGTCACAGGTCTGACCGCTGCCGTGGTCAGTTGCTGTGCAGCCGCTGGGGACTGAGGGCCGAGGGTTAATTGGTTTGATCATAGAAGGTTGTGGCCAAGTACTACACCAGGGTGGCCAAATCCTGCTCTGGTGAGAGAGTGCGTTGTCGGTTCTGGTCACCGAGATCCGGCCGCACTCTAGGCCTGGTTATGCAATTCCATCGACACGCGGATTTTTTTTTAAACCCGGTGGAGAATTGCGCGGCACCAGGATTTGAACCCCGGTCCTCTTGCACGCGAGGCGGATGTTCTACTTCTACGCCATCGCTGCATTGTTTCATTTTAGCTTAAATTAATCTAACAGGCCACAAGTTGCATTCATTACCCACCGAGTTTCGGGGTTCGAGCGAGTAGGCAGCTCACTTTTGTAGCGAAATTTACACTACGCTGGCCGGAGCGATTTCGTCTGTCTTGGCCATCTGCTCCTACTGCGCAAGCGTAAGTTTCGCCACGGGTGGGCCGCGCGTCACGTCACAGCTGTGCCTCCGCCGCCTCGCCCACTCCCCCGCTGCTCGTTGAGGCATGACTAGCTATGCGCCTTACCGCGCATGCGCGTTTTGTCACCGAATGATTACGGTAGGCGATGCACTCGGCCGTCAGTTGCAAGCCACGCAAGAGTTGCTTTCGCTAAGTATACTAGGCAATGCAGAGCTAAGCCACCGCTAATTGTTTTTTAGCATTGTCGACGCATCTCGAAAAGTGGCATATGTCTCGGCGGCACGCTTGTAAGTGAAGCCAAAAAAGAGGGAGCTATTTTCTACAGCGCGAATAAGCACCGCCACAGTGCCAATCTAAAATTCGGGCTTGGAGTCTTTGGTTTCAACCGATTAAAAAGGAACTGTGTATCCTCAGATATTTTTTTGGTTTCAACTATAAAATTATTCCTTAAACCAAGATTAGGCCACAGCCCACTGGCTCCTGAGTGCGAGTTACAATTGGTTGGTAGAGTCAATTACTCCGTGCTAAAATTAGAAGCAGGTGAACTGAAGCAATGAGAGCATTGGATTCATTAGTGCTGTTGTAAGTTTTGCGGCATTGGTCGGACGCTTTGGACAAACGTAGGGTTTAGGCCTCTCCACTACCTCGTCAGTATACGTCTACAGAGGTTGCGCCTTCTATTCATAAAGTGTCATCACCATATTAGAGGGGTTAATTGGTCAACCGTTTGAGACACTTTTTACATAACGGCATGCGTATCGCAACCTCGAAGCTTTTCCTAGCAATAATTTTTTCGTTTCAAGGGAATTAAGCCTCCCTTCCCAGGGAAAATGGGGATTTTTTAGCCATTTATCGAAAGCAGCAAAAACTATTCAACAAAGCACTGAGCTTGCTAGCACGTCTCCCGCAATTTTCTTGGTGATAGATCTTTCCACTGGTACAAATGACTACATTTTTCTTCATTTCCTGCACCAAAGAAGAATTTCATGGAACCAGGATTCTGATTTCCTAAATCCTGATGTTTCAATGTTAGTTTCCAGTCTTAAATACATTTTATGTGAGTCTTTATTCTCGTTTAAAAAATAATCTCTGGGATTTTTCGTGTGAAAACTAATAAATTGGATTTCTTGAGGTCTGAATATTTTTTTTATGCTAATAAATAATCCTTTCCAAACAAAAAGACAAATGGTTCTTGAACGATTTAAGAGTGTTTTACAGCAGTATGTAAGAACGCTTACGACTTTTGTGACCGTAAGAAGACACAGTCAACGCATAACGATGCACAACCCCCTTTCTTATGTTCTGGCTTCCGCGACGGATCATCGTAGTCCCATCGCTACCGTCATCATGCGGACTAAGTAATCTGAGGCCCTCTCGATTCTTCTGGATTCATGCTCGGTTCTCTAGAGCGGTAGCTCTTTTCAACGCAAATGTTTCTCACCATTCCTTGAATGATTTTACCCTGCTTTCACCTTGACATGCACAGCTTAACAACAGATTTACATTGAAAGATTGACTTTTGCCGATTTGGAACAAAATCAAATCCAAACCATCATTGACCGTGCCCGACAGGATTGCGGCCTCCAAATTTGGCCCGGGTCATTTCCAAAATTTTGGCTTGGCCAATCCCCGAGATATGCCCTTGGCTGGTTTGGACCAAAAGCCATGTTCAAACATAATTGAGCGAGCGTGACACGATGGTGGCCTCCAAATTCGGCCCTGGCCATTGGCGAAATGCTATGGTTCGACCTATCGTCTGCTATGTCTGCTATCGGCAGACACATCATTACTGATTCAGTTTTCTTTCCTTTTTTGGTGAGACGCAAAAAACGATTTTTCTGTGGTCAGAAGACAACAGCATCTCTTCTTCCTTTCTTCTTTCACTCCCTCCTTTATCCCTTTCCTTACGGCGCGGTTCAGGTGTCCAACGATATATGAGACAGATACTGCGCCATTTCCTTTCCCCAAAAGCAAATTATTATTATTCTGTGGTCAGAACCTTCGGATTAGTGCTGCACAGAAGATGACATGAGGAGCGCTTGCGCTAGGCGCATACACGCAAGAGATGATGTTGCTATGCACCAAACGTTCGGGTTAGAGCTCTCGCTATAATAAAATTCCCCTTCTTCACCCAGCGCTACCCGTACAGCGTGGCCTCAAACAGCACGTCATCATCGAGCCTGCCCAACCTGACCCGCGTTGTGGGGATGCTGGACCGTTAGCTGGGCCTCGGAGCCCTGTTCCGGCCCTCCCTGACTCGTCGTAGACAGCCGGACACCACGGTGCTCTTCCTCGACCCGCCAGAGTCGACGCCCTCTCTGCGTCTCCGTGGAGCCGGCGGAAAGATGGACCAGGAGGCGTTGCTGCTGAAGATCGCGGCCGGCTTCGCGCTTCTCAATAAGCCTGGTCGGAAAATCAATGACGAAGCTAGGCAGGTGAGTTTTGTAATAATTTTCTGGCTGTGAATCACAAAGGGTTTACCGGTTCGTCATGTTTCTGCGGTGAGTGCACTGAAAAGTACCTAATACGCTTACAAAGTTGTTATTTGTTAAAAGAATAGAGCCAGAATTTCGATTGCGATAAACACAGTCCTGGCGGTCCAAGGTGAATAAAAAGTGGAAGCAAATGCGCTCACAATAAGCGCAGTTGTGCCCACTTTCGGTACTTGTCCGTCGACAGCCAGCGCTGTCTATTTAAGAATTATTGCCAGCCAACTCGCCCGGTAACATAATTAGCTCAGTATATTTAAAAAACGCTGCAGCAAGCCCACGAAAAGAAAAGTGGAGTCAGAGAAATACACGTACAAAGTTTTGTAGCGATAGCTGCATTACGGAAGCATTTCGAGCCTTCAGCGTGGCGACGCCGCCACGCTGTCACGCGGTCGGTCACGCGGCGGGGCGCCGTGACTGATCACGTGGTTCGTCCCATCGTAGGGCACGTGACCGGCCACGTGGTGCAGAGCAGCTGCTGCTGCTGCTGGCGGCGCAGCGCGCTGGCCAAGCCGAGCTGTAACAGCTGTGCGCATGCGCCGGGTCAATGGGACGATGATGATGAAGAAACGCCCAGCAAAACGGAGCGGGGAAAGAACTGACTTTGCAATTCAACTGACCAAGTTCCACCCGGCCAGCTGTAGCTATCGCGTCACTCCAGGTTTAACCAGAGCGAACCCATCGCCAATTTTTTTACCCTTGGGGTACGCCGAGGCGTTTTTAATTGAATTCAATTTCACTTTCAATTGTTCATTTTCAAATAATATATGGAAAAGGCGGAGGAAAACAGCTCCATGGGAGCAGCTTGAAGAGCCCTGACTCCCTTTGCAAGCAATAGCGAGGAAGCGATGCACGCACCGTTTAATTGCGATAACGACAATCTTTTTATCCCCTTTTTGTTGTTTTTTACTAGGTAACTTTTCAAAACAAACAAAGACGTCAGTATAATAAATGCTCAATGGTGAATGTTGCCTCATTTGCGCCAAAAATATTGTCGCCGTTAAACGGTCGAAGCACACAAACCAGGTTCAATTAGACGTGCTGGGCGTGCAAGACAGCAGGGAGCTCGAGCGAGGACGAAGACGAAAACCTCTAGCCCCTCGAGAGCGCAAGGCATGGCAAGTCCCATCTAAAACAGTTAGGCCGTGGTATGGCGCCACTGGATTGATTGGTACTGTGGCATTACTCCCCCTCTCTGAAGGGCAACGACTCGGTGCCGCAACAATAAGAAGCAGGAAGACAAGAGACGTAACATGTGTCCGGCGGCTGGTGTAGACACGCATGAAGCGCTAATGGGCGTTTTACGGCTTCATCTGTGCGCCCTGGACGACTTTGGGGGTAGGCCGTCTAGAGGAGCGAACTCTTTCCTAGGGAAAACTTCATATTTCACATCACTGACTTGGCGGAGTACCTCGTAGGGGCCAAAATATCGGCGCAGAAGCTTTTTGGAGCGCACACGCATGCGGATTTGGCTCCAAACCCAGACTTGTTCGCCGGGCTGGTAACCTACAGCTCGGTGGCGGAGGTTATAGCGGTGAGCAGCGTGGGCTTGATGGTGCCGGATGCGCTGTAGGGTGAGTTGGCGGGCGGCTACGGAGTGACGAACGAATTTGGCAGTACCCATAGCAGATGAGGTACTACTAGTCGGAAGCAACATGGCGTCCAGCATAGTTGTGGCTTCGCGACCATGCACTAAACGAAATGGAGTGAAGCGCGTCGTTTCTTGTAGAGCAGTATTATAGGCAAATGTGACCTAAGGTAGTTTGGCGTCCCAGTTGCGGTGGTCTGCGTCAACATACATGGATATCATGTCGGCGATCGTCTTGTTCAGCCGTTCGGTGAGTCCGTTCGTTTGATGGCGGTAAGCTGTTGTTTTGCGGTGACTTGTGCCGCTAAGGTGCATAACCTCCTGCGTAAGGGCCGAAGTGAAGCCGCTGCCCTGTCACTTTCAGCGATGATGAGTGCACCGTGAAGAAGCACAAAATTTTGAACGAAAAAGTTCGCAATTTCGCCAGCGGTACTACGAATAGAGCTTTAGTTTAACAGTACCGCCTGAGGTAGTCGGTGGCGACCACAATGTAGTGGTTAACCAGTGAGGACTCCGGAAATGGGCCGAGTAAGTCCATGTCGCCTTGATGGAAGGGGACTTGTGGCGGATCAATAGGCTGCAGTAGTCCGGCTGGCTTAGTCAGCGGCGTCTTGCGACGTTGGCACTCGCTGCAAGTTCTGACGTAACGCTTGACAATTGCAGCAACACTGGGCCAGTAGTACTTTTGGCGTATCCGCGCCAAAGTGCGGGAAAAACACAGGTGACCAGAAGATGGGTCATCATGGCACGCCTGCAGGACTTCGTCGAGCAAGGCCGCAGGTACGACGAGCAGATAGGCAGCTTCCGTCGGGTTGTAGCTTTTCTTTTACACAACACCATCGGGTAAACAGTATGGCGACATTCCAAGTGAGAAGATTCTCGAGGGCGACAGAGCGCTTCCTTCAAGATACTCAACGAGAGGCCGTAGTTCACTGTCGTCCCTCTGGTGTTGAGTGAGGATGGACGTTGAGGTAGCGCCGAGAAAAACAGAATCGTCGTCGGTTGTCCTCGATATTAGCACGAGACAGACAGTCGGCTTCACTGTGCTTCCTACCGGACTTATAAACGATGGTGGCATCGAACTCTTGAAGGCAAAGGCTCCAGCGTGCAAGCCGCCCCGATGGATCTTTGAGGTTCGCCAGCCAACAAAGCGAATGGTGATCACTGACGATTCTAAAAGGGCGAAATTTGATAACTGCCAACAGAACTGCCAGGCATTCTTTTTCAGTCACGCACCTTGTCACGCTTCCGAGCGTGACAAGGTGCGTCTTGCGTATGCGATGACACGTTCGATACCATCCTGCCACTGCACAAGGACCGCACCGAGGCCGATGTTGCTGGCGTCGGTGTGCAGTTCAGTGTCGGCTGACTCATCGAAGTGGCCAAGAATGGGCGTACTTTGGAGACAACTGCGGAGGTCTTCGAAGGCCTGTTGCTCCTGGCCCCAGAGGAACGGTTCGGCATTTTTCGTGAGGCGGGTGAGAGGCTCAGCGATGTGGCAGAAGTTCGGCACAAAATGCCGATAATCGGCGTAGAGACTCAGAAAGCTGCGCATACTGCGCTTATCGGTTGCCACGGGAAAAGCAGCGACGGCGGCTGTCTTATCGGGGTCAGGGCTGACTCCCTTAGCGCTCAAGATGTGGCCGACAAACATGAACTCCTGCAAAGCGAAGTGAAACTTTTCGAGTTAGAGGGGAAGACAGGCCGAACAAATTGCTGCGAACACAGCGCGAAGGCGACTTACGGCTCTTCGAATGTGGCGGAGAATTTGACTACATCATAAAGATACACTGGGCAGGACTGCCATTTTAGATCGGCAAGCATAGTGCCAATCATCCGCTGGAAGGTGGCAGGAGCCGAACACGGGCCGAAAGGAAACACCCGGAAATCGTACAGACCATCCGGTGTATTAAAGGCGGTCTTTTCCTGGTCGCGTTCGTCAGCCTCGATTGGCCAATAGGCACTGCGTATATCCAGTGACGAGAAGTACGTGTCGTGGCGCAGCCGGTCCAGGGAGCATCAATGCGTGGCAGAGGATAAACGTGTTTTTTGGCGACTTTGCTTAGACGTCTGTAACTAACACAAAACCGTAGGGTTCCGTCTTTCTTCGCCACTGGAACAACAGGCGATGCCCACGGGCTCGCCGACGGTTGTATCACGTCGTCTTGGAGCGTCTCTTGAACTTCTCGGCAAATGGCATCCCGTTCCTTCAAAGAGATCCAATAAGGCGACTGACGTAACGATCGCTGGTTTGCGTCAACTATAATGCGGTGCTTTGTGAGCGGAGGCTGCCTAACCTTGGAGGTCAGGGCAAAACAGTCGCGGAAACACTCGATAATGCCCTCGAGGCAGCGTTTTTCTGTTTCGGCCAAAGGTTCGGGCTCACGTAGGTTTTTATGGGAGTGGTCGAGTCCTCCACTGATGCCGGGATTTCGGAGAGCGCGTGCTGTCCTGCGAATTCGCTAAGTACATCGAAATACGCTCTGGCTGTTTTTCCAGGCAAACGCTGGGGTTCAGAACCAAAATTGGTCACCAAAAGTTCGGTTCGCCCACTGTTCAATTCAATAATTCCAAGAGATACACAGACTTGCCAACCCATGAGCAGCGAGGTGTTGGTTTCAGCGATGCCACGAGTGCTGGGGCTGCTTCTACCGTATCAAACATGCTGGCTCTTGACGCGATCAATAAGTGGTCGTCACAGACGCATAACTTAGCCCTGCGTGGTTCGATTTCGTCGTCGACAGGGCCTTGGGCGGAAAGCAACACGATTAGCTCCTGAAGGCTGATAACGGCACTGTACTCCTGAAGGAAATCCAAACTGAGTGTGTCTTTGGAGCACTCAGGTAACACAGCAAAGCAACGAGGGAAAGTGTCACCGCGGATCTGGATTCGCGAAGTGCAGACACTGATCGGAGTTACCACATGGCCACCAGCTGTCCGGATCTGCGGCCCAGACCAAGAGATCAGAACCTTCCTCGAGGCCATGGCTAACTTTCTGCTCATTACCGAAAAATCGGCGCCGGTATCCACGAGTGCGGTAACGCCGTGGTTGTCGGTGGATACCGGAATTTCGGCGGAAAGCAGTCGGTCGCAGCGCGTCGTCGAGGTCGTCGGGTCAGGTCGTCATTCGCCGGAGCGTCGCGGGGAATCGTCGGGTGGAGGCTCTTGACTCGGTGCAGTAGCGGAAGCGCTACCCCCGGAGGACGCCGGCCTCAGTTTTTCTGGCGTGGGGACGTACCTCTGAAATGGCCAGAGGACGACGGGCGGCCGGGCGAAGAGAACCGCCTTGGGGATGGCGATCGGGACTAGCGTTGCTGCGAGGTCGAAGATTGCACGTTATCAGGCAAGTACTGTTCGATATGCCCTGGTCTTTCACCGTAACGCGGTCCCGGCTGTTGCCTGTGTGTAAAGGGCTAACGTACTCAAGCTGGATGCGAAGCTTTTTTTCAGGGGCCTTCCCGTATCTGTCAAATCTCAAAATTGTCAAAGTGCCACCAATGAACGTTTCGCCTCCCTCTCCCCATGTCTCGAATGGGCAAGTAAACTTCTTTTCTTTCTAAGTAAGGAAATATTGTTCAACACATTTCTTCATGCCAGGTGCTCACCTCCACTTATAACAAGCGCGTCTGTTGCGATGAAAAGTATTCACATAGTGAACAAAGGCCTTCTTTTCCTATCTGGAGATGTTGTTTTACTAGTTGTCTTACTAAGCTTTCAACCATAAATTAGTGCTTTACGCTATTGTTTATCAAATCAAATCTTTATTTCTCAAGGAGATTTAAAGGGTGGCGGGTAAAAGCCGTATGATTGCAGCTTGACGAACCCCGGCCCCCTCATGTACAATTCGGCAGCAGTTTGAAAAAAAAAGCACATTTAGCTTCGAAAAGTTAGTTAGAAACAGATTTCGTTAAATACACTTCAGCTTCAACAAAATGCATATAAAAGAACCTTTCAACGCCATACAGAAAAATAATCTGCAGCAGTACAGAACACTTCATGGCAGTCAAAAACACAGGATACAACAAAAATATGCAACAAGTAACATACATCACGAACACCAAAAAGTGCAAACACAAGCATACAAAATTTATCAGGCGTTAGCTGCAAGAAAATGTGCATAAACTGCTCGTTATGACATCTTTCCCGGCAGACATCGATGGCCACAAGGATATTTAAAAGAACAGCTGCGTGATAAGAAATGGACTGGCGACCATAATCTGTACGACAGAAAGGCACAACCCATGAGTCATTTCGACGAGTATTGTAGAAGGAAATGTGGGGTCAAAGATTTATGAAGTCCAGGAAGCGGCGATTACACGCCAAAACGGACGAGCAATATGTAGACGTGAGACGAAAAAGATAGATGTATTCTATGGGAAGAAGTTTAAAGTGATGAAAGTAATCAGATGTTTGCGCATGACATGGAATAATAGCAATCGCACGCAAGGAACGTTTCTGACAGATTTTAAGTTTCCCTATGTTTTCCTTAGATGTAGTTGACTAAATTAGATGGCAGTAGTTTAGTGTAGACAGAAACAGTGCGTTATAAATTACGGGTTTAACTGTGGTCGGTAGGAAGTGGCGGTGCCTGTTTAGTATCCCGCAAACCTTGTTAAGTTTATTGTAGAGTACTTCACATGCTTATTCCACGTAAGGGACTCAGAAAATGTTACGCCAAGGGTCCTAATTTCGTTAACAATACTTACTTCCACACCATCTGACAGTATCTTAGCTTCGGGGTTAACATTTGTGTTCTTAGTGCGGAAAAGAATGGCCTGTGTCTTTTTAGCGTTCAACCGTAAATGATTTCTTTGCGACCAGTCGCTAACAAATGACAGTGCATGGTTTCGAGAGTAAATTAAATCATCAATATTTGCCCCCGTGAAAAGCGTAGCAGAATCATCCGCGTAGCCGACCCATAATATGGCGTCATGCTGGGAAAAAAATATTATTAATATAAACAACAAATAACAAAGGCCCAAGGATACTTCCTTGCGGTGCGCAGGAAGGTATTCTTTTTATGTTAGAATTATGATTATTGTGATTTACACATTGGCACCTGTTATGAACATATGAAGAAAGAAGAAGATTTGCACTGCCGCGCACTCCTTAGTCCTCCAGTGTAGACAATAAGATTTCGTGATGGACACATTCGAACGCTTTTGAAAAATCAATGCACAGACCTAGTACAAGTTCTTTACGTTCAAAGGCGTCAATGATGAGTGCTATTACTGTCTGAAATTCGTCCAGCAAGTGGGACCGATCTTATTGCCGGCAGTCTGCTTGAGGCACTCGCACCAATAAAGTGGTCATTCAGCATATCAGAGAGCGCCTTGCCAGTCACATCTGTACTACCCACCCTCATGGTTTCAAGTACAGTTTGTAGTTTGCATCGTAGAAGATTGTTTAAACGTTTCCACAGCAAATCAGTATTTTTAATTGCATCATTGAAATGCGCCATCAGATACTGATGCTTGGCATGCTTAAGTTTGACATTTAAACGATTCCTGAATTATTTAAACGTTTGAAGCTCTGACAAATCCTTTGATTTTGCGAATTTCCAGTGTAGCTTATTTTCAATTTTAATTTGAGCTAGAAGATAGCTTGTAATCCATGGCTTCCGTGAGGGTTTCTTATTTACGCGTGACATGTACGGGAAATGTTTTTTGTACAGGATTGTAGTATTTGACATGAGAGCGTCATACATGGAATCAACATCAGTTTTTTCAAGAACATGAGTCAAGTCGCGGGCTTGAATATCAGTGCGAAAACTGTTCAAAGAAGTATCGGTGATGTTTTGAGAAAGCAAGGGAGGTGAGCTGTCTTTCTTTGGGGCATATTTATCCTGAATAAATACGAAAATAGGAAAGCGATCGCTAATACCACATACAAGAGTTCCTGAGATTGCAGGTTTATCAACATTTGTAACAAATACATCAATTAGAGTTTGCTAGGATGATGTTATACGTGAGGGCTCATTTATGAGGCTAACAAAGCCATATGCTTCAGAGACAGACAACGGACCAGTTCGACAGGTTGAATTGACAAGCATGTTAATGTTTACATCGCCACGAAGAAATGGGTACTCATTTAAAGATATGAAGTCAAAAAGATGGTCAAGAAAACGCAAAAAAATTGCGACGTTTGCGTGTGGTGGACAATAAACAACGGTGAAAAATCTGCAAGCATCACGAACAGTCAATACCTTGTAATTTTCGTTTGACTCAGAATATTCTTTGACGATATGCACGTTAAAACAATGTTTCAAAAGGAACAGCAAACCACCGCCCCTTTTATGCGGACGGCAAAGTGTAAAGCTATTATTAGCCGGATGATTAAACGAACAGGAAGCTTCAGTATACCTTGTTTCGAATGCCATAATAGCATCAAACATGACATCTACGGAATTTCAGCAGGAGTTCACAATCATCATGCTTATATTCCAGAGAAACGGGCGTTTAGGTGAAGAAAAGATAATGTGCCATCAGGTTTTAGGCTTTTGAGGCAATTGTGCTGTACTGACATTTTGTGTTTATCATTTGTTACCTTTTGTGCAAGCAGCTAAGCCTGTGCATACTTCAGTCACTGTTTGAAGATGAAGACACAAGCCTACTCTGGTCGGAAAAGATTTTATCGATGTCAGCTTCACTGAGGATTTGTACTGCCTGCATGCCATCGGCCTGCCTTGCGTAGATCTTTCCATTGCTTGTCCAAACGGACTTCCAACTGTTTTCGTACTTCTTCTTAACAGTCATGGCTAGAAGTTTTTTAAGTGCTGGAAGTAGGTGCTCGTTTATGTAGACGGGCTCTGAATTGTTAACACCGATGTTGCTGTTCGTTAAACGAGCCTTTTTCGCTTTCGCGAGGATGTTATCGCGCTTAGTGCGTGCCCAGAACTGGACGATAATGTTACTTTTATCGGGATTACGGTTCGGCACACGATGGCAAACTTCGATGTCAGCCTCAGTAATTGGCTCTCTTATAAAATCTCCGATCTTTGCCAGAACATCAGGGACGGATTCGTGTTCAGTTTCAACCACACCCTGTATCTCAAGGTTGTTCTTCATTGAGTATTGCACGGAGCGGGTTAGCCGGATTTCTAGGTCTTTCAATTTGGTCACCGTCGACGTGAGCCTCGTTTGAAGTGCCTCGTTTTGAGCTTCTATCTGGCGGTTTTTAGCAACCTCGTCATCCAGTTTCTTTTTTAGTTCTTCTTTTCAAGGCTTTGGATTATATTCTTTTGTTCATTCTTTAGGTCCCGGATTTCATTACGCAGGTCCCTTTCCATCGACTCGTGGAAAACCTTGAGTTCCTGCTTCATTTCCTCTTTCATCTTGGCAAATTCAGCTTTCATCTCGTCCTTCATTTCAACAAGTGTTAACGTACAGTCAAAGCGATGCAAAGGGACAAGAACAAACAGCCACATTTTTTGAACTCATATTTTCTAGCACTTAGTGAACATAAGGGACAAGAACACAACTACCCAGGACGTACGCTAGTCCTGTGTAGTTGTGTTCTTGTCCCATGTTCACTAAGCGCTAGAAAATATGAGTTCAAACAATATCCAACTAGCCCAAGTTTCTGCCTTACTAAACAGCCACATCTCTCGCTCATTCAGATAACGATTGCGGGTGACAAACTTTTAATCAGGAACTCACGTTACAAAAGCATCGCCCTGCGCCTCACCCTAAAATATACCCGATATTGTTTCATAACATAGGCTGCATACCATGCAAAGCTTTCCTAGGCCTCCTGTGGCCCTCCCATCTGCTATAGTGACATCTTCTTTGAAGAAACTGGTGAAATGCGATCGTATACCATGAGATCCCCTCGGGTTTTTCACTGGTAAAAAACGTCTTCAGTATACTATCTTTTATTGCGGCTATGGTGTAAAGCTCCCCTATAATAGGAATGCAGAGCAGAATACGGAAATAAAAGACTTCTCACCAACAATTCTAGCGCAGCTTTGCTGCTAAGCCATTCCAACTTTCTAGACAAAAAAAAATATGTAAAAAAAGCGCATGCGACATGCTAATTCGACGTAATAAAATAAACCATGTCGGATAAACAGGCCAACAGATAATCTTCGATGAACTGTCTGTGCATTTCCCACCGAAAAATGGCGGTGCCATATCGCCACTGTTTAAAGCCGTCGCAACGCGGACGTCAACAGATTTACAATTCTGGCGATACGTGCCAAGATGACTAGAAAGTTTTGTTTCTAGGATGTGGGGGGTGAATGAACGCCTTGAGAGCAAACACGACGTTTTTTTCCTCCAAGAAAAGCGTGGTTCAAATCGTCAAGGGCTCAGCCGTGACTAGGTGACTTATGAGAGAAGTGTATTAGTGAGAAAGCAATACTTCACGGGGCAAACGCAATAAAGAATCTAGTTGCTTGCATGACCTTCAGGGGGCAGAAATAAAATAATCATATCTGCGAATTGTTTTTGACTCAACGACGGCGCAAACAGATCAGCTGCGTTGGCCACTTCACGACAGCCTTTGCTCTCGCCGCAGCCAGTCACGTTGTAACACACTCTCACCCAGTGCATTGCACGTCGTCGCCTCCATCATCATCCATATGCGGCGCGAAAGAATCAGATCTGCTTAACCTCGACCGGAGTTTGACCTGAGTGACATCATCGCAGACGTGCCGGCGACCCATGAGGTAGGTAGGTAGGTGAAAACTTTATTGATGAGCCTTATGGATGAGTAACTGCCAAGGGTTGGTTTGGCTCTTGGTCCCGGGTGGTGGCCAACTGTCCATGACGTGCGGCGACCTCTCCAGCCCACTCTACCAGCCGCCTTTGTGAGGCCGGTTCGGAGCTGGAGACCGCGATCTCCCAACCTTCTTTGTCCGTGAGGTTCCAGAGAGATGGTGGCTGGAATTTTCGGCAGAAATATAAAATGTGGTCAAAGTTGCTCTCGGAGCCCCACAAAGAGAGGCTTCGGGTATGTAATGGCCTGGGTGGATAAGGGTAACAAAGCCGGTGAAGAGAATGTTCGAGCCTGGAGCTGTCTCCAGGTAGTTTGTTGTTCTTTCGAGAGGGTGATGTGTGGTGGGGGATACACGAGTCTTTGCTCCCTGTAATGTAGGGTTATCTCATGATAGGTGACGAACCGGTCCCAAGCGCTACCCCGGTCTACGGTGTGCCCTGCTCGGTTCACATACGCTCGAGAAAGAGAGAGGGCCACTTCGTTGCCGGGGTTGCCTGCGTGGGCTGTCACCCAAACAATTTGAACTAGTCGGGGTTCTGTGGAGCAAACCATACAGCCTTAACGCATGCTTTCGCATGTCTACTAGTTTACTTAACTACGTTAAAACACTGCCACATTTGTTTTGGTGCGGCGAGCATCGTTGTGAATGCTTTTCTATTGAATGGGTTGATTGTATCGGCCACTAGGAATCGTACTGTGGTGGCTCACTATCAAGCGACAGCTGCAGCACAGAAGCGAAGTATAGTACAGTACACAGCTTTAATTTAAAAATTATGGCCTTCTTATCAATATTCTTAAAGCAAATGCAATAGAATTTTGAAGATGGCTTTCAAAAATTTCAGAAGAACCCTAAAACTTTCGAAGTGGACCCACCCCAGGGAACGAAGTGAGGTGGGTTAGTGGGAATAGGTGGGTGGATTAATGTGGCGTAGTGGGTGAATTAACGTAAATTAGAATGATTAGTGGGTGATCTAATAAGGCTTATGGGCCAGCTTACTACAGTCTGCTATGATAATCTAATGGAAGTTACTCGAACATCCATTCCTCAGATTTTCAAATTTTGTGTGCAGATGATGTGATTACCCTCTCGACCTTTCAGAGAATTTCGTTACAGAGAAGCCCGGTAGTTTTTGCATGACAACCAAAATTCCATTGCGTTAAAACAGACTGTGGTGGAATAAGGCAGGTGATGTACAGAGAGAATATATATTTTATAGAGGTCATTATTACGAAACAATTTTCGTGCAATTACACACTGTTAGCCACGGATATTTCGAGTCACATGCACTAATAAGGTGCATATTGGATCCACTGAGGGAAAAAACAAGAAGTTGACAGTGCGCTACCCCCTCCCTCGCACACAACACTGCGATATGCATGGCATAATTTTTATAATCAGATTCCTGTATGCTACAACAAATGCCCATAATGGCATGAAAAAACGCTAATGTGTCTTTAGAAGCCGCATCATTCTACACGACCAAGGCACGTTTTTTATCTATGCCGCTGGTGAGAAGCACATCTGGATAGCGAATTTCTTAATAATCTCACACAAATCTTAGATCTCACTTTAAAAGTAAGATATATTGTCTCTTCGATTCTCGCTTACATGGAAAGTGTACTTAGCCAAAATGCTATACGTTTCCTTTGGTACAAAAACAGCTTGCTTTAAATAATATAAATCGCCACGCTTAAATAACGTCACAAAACAGGAAAGCACATTGTACATTAAGCTCATTTTTTTGTCACATTTTACTATGCTTAGAATGATTGTTGCAAAAAGAACCAGAGTCTCAACAGCACTTTCCTTCTAAAAATTGTGTGCTCATGTCGACGTCCAGCATTCCCTCGGCCACCTAATGCTTGCAAACCCTCTCAGAAACAATATATTCTGCATTCATGATCTACTGATTCATCTCTGGGCGCTGGAACTATAAGAATTTTGCCCCGGCGTCATGAAGCCCCTTTATTCCTTGGATGTAGTGTTTACAATCATCGCTTCCACCCTTTCTCTCACCGCGTCGTTCAGCTTCCGCGATACCTGTAGTAGCTGTAAGGAGTCAACTACACACGCCACGGCGCTATTCCAGGTCGTGGCCGTCGACCGGGAGCTCTCTGCCATCGTTCAAATGGACAGGCTGGCACCTCACCGAGGACATTTCCCAGAGGGCGCTGTTTTGTCGGCAGCCTCTGGCGGCGGCCTCGCTGCGCTCATGAGCGTTCGCAAACTGGCCCAAGACTTCAGCGCCGCCAAGTGGTCGTGGGAGGCGTACGCTCAGCTACTCCTGGGAGACATCGCCCTGGAGATGGGCAAGACCACCAAGCCACGGGTTCTTGTTCAGGTATTTGGAAAGTGCTAGAGCTATAGCTGGGAAGAACCACAAAGATAGTATTTGTAATAGGATTCCTTTTAAGTAATATTTTTTTTTTGCTTCCGAGCAAGGATATAATATCGCTTGTCTCGAAAAGCAGTTGCTCTGGGCTTAAAGTTTACTCACATCTATTGCGTTGCACGAATATACCCGGTGTTTCAGGGTATATTATTACTAATTTTAAAATTTGGTTTTTGAAGTAAAGAGCAGGTATTTGCAATAGAATCATTGCACCGTTGGAGGACGTCGAAAAACGTGTCAATCGTGTTAACTACTAGACTGGTTTACAGAATGCTAATAGTCATCTTTTTAACTACTACCGATAGGCGCCTATCTGATTGTAGTTAGAGATTTGTAGCCGGCCTTTAGTAATAGCCATACTAGTTTTTACAAATAAAAATGCGATTGCCATCGCCACCGTGGTTCTACAAAACTTGGCTACACGAGCCAGAATGCATGCGCTTGCGAAAAGCATGAAGCAAACCAACCCCTACAGTGCATGCAACTAGTCTAAACAGCCAAATTTTTCGACCCGCCGCGGTGAAGGTAATCGCATTTTCGAAATTCTAAAGTATCATATGGCTATCACTAACGGCCGGCTTGAAATCTCTAATCGAAGTGGGTGCTTACAGGTAATGATTAAAAAGTTAATTATTAAAGTTTAGTTAACCCATTTAATATTTAACATGATTCGCCGTTTTTTGACGTCCATCGATACTGGTATTACTATGCCGCAAAACATTTGTTTTACCTAAAAAACTCTACATTTAAAAATTACTAATCACCTTCCTTGATATACTGGCAGTTTGTACTGTATTTGCCGGCACAGAACTTGGTGGTGCAAGCGCGGTATATTTTCAGTAATGGGATTTATGTTTCGACTGTGCGATGTCAGTGCACGTTAAAGATCCCCAGGTGGTCGAAATTATTCCGGAGCCCTCCACTACGGCACCTCTTCTTCCTTTCTTCTTTCACTCCCTCCTTTATCCCTTCCCTTACGGCGCGGTTCAGGTGTCCAACGATATATGAGACAGATACTGCGCCATTTCCTTTCCCCCAAAAACCAATTATTATTATTATTAATGAAAAACCACACCTTCTAGCAAGTACTATTACTAAACAAACCCACGGACATCGCAGAAAAGGAATGAAATATATAAAAATGATTTCATATGTTCTACCTTGCCTCTAGAAGGCGCCTGCAGAAGCAACTTTTGTGGTATGCATGCCGTCATTAGGGTTCTTTACGACTTTCAAACTCCATTATTGAATTTTTGGCCTAAACGTAACGCACGGCACTTAATGGGCGCCCGATTCGCTAGCGTACCTTTTTTGTGAAATATATTGTAAGCGCGATAACGTCTGCGCGATACAAAACAACGAATACATAATCATCGCCATCAGCCGGACTCTAGAGAACAGACCAAGGTCATGAAGGCCGCCACGAAGCTTAAACAGTGTACCCCTCCTCCGCAGGTGGACAACACTGAGCAGCTGGCAAAGCTCTGGGCCTTGTTGGGCAATCACGACGAGTCGGCACTGCTCAACTACGTGGGCTTCTCCTGGCCGCTTTCCTGTCACCCACCCTGCCGCACGGCGGACCAGCGCGAGAGCTCATCCCGCTCAGCCACGGAGAACACGTGCCGCAGGTGCGTGACAAGAGAGAGGGTTTATTGATAGGAAAAGGAAGAGAGGTAGGCCTGAAAAATAAATATCTGGCCTGCTACTCTGCTCTGGGGGACGGGAAGAGGAGAGAAAAAAAGGTCACGATGGGGGACGATGATGATGGGAGGAGGCAGATGAAAAACTACTTAAAAAAAAGCACAGTTTCGACATCACAAACGCGAGACAAGGTCCGTGTCGATCAAAAAGCGTGAGAGCGCTCGCGTTGCCTTTAAAGATCTAAAACTATCTGGCCAAGCGCCGAGGATCAAATCCTCAGAGAGGAGAGATGTGTCCATAGGCTTCAGAGCAGATGCGAGTATGAGTCTTTCACGTGCATACGCTGGTCAAGCCACTAAAACATGTTCTATAGTCTCTAGCACGCCACATGTGGTACATTCCGGGGAGTCCGCTTGTCCTATTAAGTGCAAGTATTTGCGCGTGAATGCCACATTTGAACGTAGTCTACGGATAACGCATGCAAAAAGGCGAGGTATTCCGCGAGGAACTGAAAAGGTCATCGTTGGATCTAGCCGTATGAGGCGGATGTGTCGGGTGTCTGGCAGGGCCCAGTACCTAGCCGTCGCCCTGCTCATCAATTCCGAAAGGAGACAAGTTGTGTCCACTATAGAGAACGGTACAGCTGTACGCAGGCCACTGCTGAAGGCGCTCCTTGCTTCAGCGTCGGCGGTCTCATTTCCATCGAGTCCGCACTGTCCGGGGATCCACTGAAACACTATACGGTGGCCGTTTCCTTGAGCAACTGATACGAGACTAATGATATCAAGAGCCAGAGCTTGGTAGGCTGTGTGGTGTAGGAAGCATCCTAAAATGCGTAGCGCAGGTTTACATTCGGTGAAAATGCACCACTTGTGAGGCGGTTCTCCGCAGATGTGGCGAATCGATTACCGAAGGCCCACAAGCTCTGCAGCGGTTGAAGTAGACTTGTGTCCCAAAATGAATCTGCGGGTCGTCTGTTGTGCAGGGATTGCGAAAGCTCCTGTTGATGCATTTGGAGACGCAGATCCATCCGTGTAGACGTGCACACATTTGTGGTATTCTGACCAGATGTAGGCAAGTGCGAGTTGCTTCAGTCCGCTAACCGGCATTGCAGACTTCTTGATTATGCCAGGGACATGCAGGCAGTCTGAAGGCTGAGCCATTACCCATGGGGGTTGCAAGGAATGATGCGGCAGGGCATAGTCTGATGGGAATTCGGAGCGATGGAAGCGCAGTGCGCGTGCAAAACTGCTGTCCGGTCGCTCATCAAAAATCTTCGTCAGCGGGTGACAGTGGTGCCGTGAAAGCGCACGTAAATATACACGAAGTGGTTCGTGTGACAGGTAGATCGATATTGGACACGCACGAGATTCCTCAATCGTGCCTTTGTTCAAGGCACAACGTGGTAATCCGAGGCATATCTTGAGCGCCTGTGCTTGGACACTCTCTAATGTCCGCAAGCAGGAAATACTCATGTTAGAGAGTACAGGAAGGCTGTAACGAATATAGCCAATAAAGAGGGTGTAGTAAAGCCGAAGCAAGGAGCGCTCCGTTGGGCCCCATTTAATGCCTGCCACAAAGCGAAGCACATGGCAAAAAAGAGTGTCTTTTCTTTAGCATGTTTGTATGCCTCGACCATGACAGATCGCGGTCAATGATAATGCCCAAAAATCTGTGGTCGGAGACGTATAATATTGCAACCCCTTGAAGAGTTACCGGGTAGTGGCAAAGAGACTTGCGCGTGAATGCGACCACAGCACATTTTTCAGCTGCCAAGTGCAAACCCTGATGCCGTAGGTACCTTGATGTAGATGACACGGCACGTTGTAATCTCGCACGCATTTGCGGACGTGTCGAACCCGACGCCCAGATGCAGATATCATCAGCATAAACACTGATGTGAATGTTAGTGGGAAGTTCATTCACCAGTCCAATCAATGCCACGTTAAATAGGGTTGGGCTATGAACTCCTCCCTGAGGAACTCCACGGCAAACCTGATGACGGGTAGTCCCCCCATCAGGCGTAGACATGTAAACAGACCGGCCGTTGAGGTAGCTCCCAATCCAAGAATTCATCCGGCCGCCAACGCCAATGCCGTCAAGGGCATCAAGGATGGCGTCATGAAGTACATTATCGTAGGCCCCTTTGATGTCCAAGAAGACAGCAGCGACGAGTCGGCGACTACGTTTTTCATGTTCCACTGTCGATATGAGGTCGATTACGCTGTCAATCGAAGAACGTCCCCTCTGGAACCCGGTCATCCTATCCGGATAGAGAGCATTCTGCTCTAAAAACCATTCGAGCCGCGCCAGCACCATTCGCTCCATAACTTTGCCGACCCAGCTTGCTAGTGCAACTGGCCGGTATGAGGTAAGCTCATAAGGAGGTTTGCCAGGCTTCAAAAGTGCAACCAGGGGGCTGATCTTCCAGTGTTCTGGAACGATTCCGGAAGCCCATGTATCATTGTAGTAACTGAGCAGCACAGTTCGGCCTTCCATGCCAAGGTGAGAGAGGGACGCCTACGAAATCCCGTCAGGACCAGGTGCAGATGGACGCCTACACGAGGAAAGAGCAGCTTCTAGTTCAGGCATCGTGAATAGCATGTCGTAGTGGTCATCTGGTGAAGGTGGTACAAAAGCCTCCAAACTGGTTGATGGTACCATATTTGTGCCCACAACCATTTTGCAGAATTCTTCTGCTACCTCTACAGTATTACGGCGTTAGTAAATAGACAGGGCATGGAAAGGATAGCGTTGCTGCGGTGGCGAACGCAAGCTCCTGGCTACATGCCAAATACGCGACAGTAGTTTGCGAGTGTCCAGCGATGAACAGAACTGCCTCCAACGTTGTCTCCCTTGTCTCGCTAGGTGGCGCTTTATTTGTCGTTGAGCTCGGCGACAAAGGGCAAGATAATACGTGGATTTGGTTCTTCTGTATTTCCTTTCGGCGCGCCGACGGACTGCGCGTAGTCTTTCGAATTCCACGTCAACAGTAGACCCTGGCGTAGGCGCACATATATACCGCGTGGTCTCACTGAGAGAGGACGTAATCAGGCCTTCTATTTTAGATGGTGTTGAGAGGTCCACACAGGAAATCTCCACGGACGACCTAAAGGCAGGCCAGTCTGTATATCGCACGCGAGACGGAGTAGTAGGCGCGTACCACTTGACGCAAACATACGTTGGAATGTGGTCACTCCCATGTGTTTCCACGTCACTGCACCAGCTGACGTAAAACTGGAGACTTGCTGAAACAAACGCCAGATCCAAGCAGCTGCTGTACGACGTGCCACGCAGAAACGTAGGTGAATCATCGTTGATATTGATGAACTTCTGGGAGTGCATAAAGTCAGACAGGTTCCTGCCTCGGTTATTCATAACAGCACTGCCCCACTGAGGGTGATGAGCATTAAAATCGCCCACTATGATATGAGGAGCTGGACAACTCTGGATGGCTGAATATAGGTACGAAGTATCAACGGCATCTCTAGGTGGAATGTAAACACCGATTATCGAAAAGACCCGTCATTTTAACGTGACTGTCACACAGATGTAATGGTTTGTGTTGTGTGGCTGTAGAACATGGCGGACGTGCGCAATGTCTTGGCGTATGCAAACTAACACTTTGCTTGTTTCGACTTCTGTGCGAGATAACAGCAGCACGTATCCAGAAAGGCGGAAAGGCGACGGCATGTTGGGCTCACATATAACCAGCACAGGGAAGCGGTACTTGTGGACGCGTTGCCGGAAGTCACTCAGACGACTGCGTAGGCTTCGGGCATTCCATTGCACCACCACAATACTGCGAACGTGCATTGTCACAGAGGAGGTGGGTTTTGGTTGCGCCATAATTATTGCAACGCCGCCAAGAGCGGCTCAAGTGCATCCAAAAACTGCACAACAATCTTTGCTGTTGGCGTGTTAATGCCTGAAAGCAGCACGCGCATTGAACACACTAGCTTTTTTAACATTATGCTCACATCCTGACCTTCGGGCTTGCCAACAGTTTCAGCAGGAGTGGCAACCGGTCTTGGTCTTGCCATGGCGATCTCCTTGGATGGCAGAGCAGGCCATTCAGCATTAGAGGAAGAAGGTAACACAAACGCATTAGACTGAGATACTGCGGTAACATGGGACACGGCCGCAGACGTCTTGTTATCGTTGTTAGGCTCATGCTGCTGTGCCGGCTGAGCTGATACTTCCTGCGACTGTGGTTCAGGTGGACTAGAATTGTGTGGAACCGGACGACGCCGCCGGGAACGATGTTTGCGGCGACGAATACACGCCGCCGCTTCTTGGTGGGTCGAATTGTCCTTCAACATCTTTTTCAGGATGAGTCTTTCGTTTTTCAGCTTAGCTGTGGCTCCATGGGCACCCGAGCTGTTGGCGCACTTTATATTCTCCGTCGTGCAGGTGTCATGCTGGTGCATCCCGCCGCATCGACGGCAGGGTACCTCATTGTTGCAAACAGCACTCACATGACCTATCTTGTTGCACTTGTGGCACTGAACAGGTTTGGGAACATACAGGCGGACAGGATGCCTCACATAGCCTACCTTGACGTGGGATGGCAGTGCGTCAGTTTCAAAAACTAGTTTGACACTTTTGGAGCGCCCGAAACGATGAATGTCAACAATCCGGGCCGTAGATTTTAATCAGCGACCAGAGGTCCTTGTCAGCTATCTCCGGGTCAACATCAGTGATAACACTAGTGGTTGTCCGCTTCCCGTAAGCAACGTAGGAGCGGACCGCCATGCCACCGAGGACGCTAATTTCTTTCAGCTTGTCTACTGATGCCTGAGATGTAACATCTACTGTCAGGACATTCTTCCATGCATTAATTCTGACTTCACAGACTTGTCCCGGAACAACCCGGTCGAAAAACTGGGTTAGCCGCTGTCTGTTAATGGTGTTCAGATTGGCCGTCTGCGTTGTAGGAACGAAGGCCACTGAGGAGACGCCTGGCTGGTCCACGTTCCTCGTAGGCAACTCACCCGCTGTCGATGTCCGGCACAACTTCCTTGTCAGGCGGCGCGACGCAACAAGCGTGAAGCTGCTGCTGTCAGAATCCATCGATGTCACCGTGCATTCATCAGAAGAATCTGGAAGCTCCACATCAGCACTAGAGTTTCCACCTGGTAAAGCCGCAGTCTTGTCAACGGCGACCACGGGAGGACGCAGGGGTTGTACTCCCGCCATCCCGAAGGATGACGAGGACACAGTTCACGCACAAAAGCAAAAAACTGCAGAAAAGTGGAAGAGCTCAAAGAACGTTCGGCACCACCACTTCTTCTTCTTCTTCTTCTTCTCCCATTTCCTAGAATCGGTGCGTGACAAGCTACTCGCGAGACCGCCTTCTCGGTGATGACCCTTCGTGGAAGGTGGAGAATTTGACAACTTCTTAGCGGCCGTCTTTTAAGATGTTTATCATTAGACACAGTACGAAAATCACATGAAAGAAACCTATCAGGTTTAAAATCTTCTTATAGGTTTTGGCAAGGTTGTACCCCACGAAATGTACAAGACACAAGGCAAGAACACGGTACCGAAAATGACTGACAGCTGAGCATTACTTTGCAAGTAGCGCAGCTTGAAAGGAGAGGCAGGAAAAGTGGCAGAAATAATAGTGCACAAAGACCCGCAGACAAACCTTGCTCTTCTTGCGTACTTCGTTATCCTCTTTTCCTGCTTCTCGTTGTTCGCTAATGGTGAGGCAGACGTGCAGCTGTCAGCCTTCGCCCGTGCAAAGTCAACGTCTGTGTCTTGTGTCTTGGTAAACTCAAGGTGTGTTTAAAACTTGCGGTATCAAACACCAACCCACTCCAAGTACTGAGCCAAGATTGGTCGAGCCCTACTATGGCCAAATGGTTAGATGTGCACAATGATCGGATAAAGTATTGCTTTTTACGCTCTATCTTGTGTAATATGCCAATAAAAACACGTAGCATGAGACGCTGAAGCGATTGGCAGTGATTTGAGGCATTCGCAGACAAAACTGGTCGCATCGATAAGATGTAGCTAGACTCTCATTCGGGGCTATTAGGTGCGGTAAAATTATTCTGTTGCTGCGTGCCGTTAACATTAATTTCGGAAAGTTCGGAGATTATCCGCCTGATGCTCGGCCTCATCCTCAATGCCATGTCTGCCGCACTGTCCAAAGATGTACGCAGGTGGTTGCCGAGAACAACGGGGAGCACCAGTGCTCGTTCTGGAATATCCCCATTTGCATTCGTAAGTAATCGTGGCGGATTGTACACTTCCTGCTGGCCGAACTAGTTCGATATACGCGAGGAGACTGCGAATGCAGCCCTGAGAAAAGAGCACGAGGAAAGTATCTGGCGCCAAGAAACTCGTGGCTGCTCAGTGATCAGCCAAGTTTGAAGGCTAGCTCACAATTTACAACGCGAAACAATTGAAACACAGCTCTTTGTTTTGCCCCCATTTATCTGGTATTAATGTCGATGCCGGTCTGCCTACGAAAACAACGTGCATCTGCCTTCGAATATTCAATATGCCGCTCGTAGTTTCGGCCTTAAATTCCGCATAGACATCATTTTTCCTCGTGCCCACCACCAGTCGGGGGTGTCGGGCACAAGTGGTGGCACCCAATGCGGGGCAATCGTCATCTCGTAGCGATGATTGCGGCCTCCGAAATACATTCAGGGCACTTGAGCGCATTAATTTCAACGCCGATCGCGCAGCAGGTACTGCATCCAGATGTAGACCCTGTTTACCACGCCCGTAGTTGCCGGTAACTCTGCTGGTAAAACCAGTTGGGCGACACGGACGAATGCGCAACAGTGCATTAATGGTGATCTGGCGTTCATGTATTCTCAATATCATGCTACCCTAACAGCACACAAAGGCTGTTAGGGAAGTAAGTTCTGCATTGCACATCATGTACGAGCGCGCACAAACTGGGACAGCGCGACGTATAGCCAACACAGCCGCTAGTGCTGCCTTCGCATCTCTGTCTCCTTGTTTGTGTGCCCTCGTACTTGATCTACAATCAATAGGCCCGCAGCAACGTTAAGCATTATTAGTTGGACTCAGCAATGGCTACAATGCACATCAAGAGATAAGAATGAGTTCGCACAGTTTTTGTATGAAATTTTATTGCAAGAAATACACTTCAGTAATTCTGCGCGAAATCACTGCAATGCAGTGAAGTTGCTCGTAGCTGCTTGCAGCACTTGTCAACGGTGCAGAGCCTGTGGGCTTTTCTTCAAAGGTGTAAAGCTGGGCTGTGGAAACTCCCTAGATTCCCCCAGCTTGGGAGAGCGGATGAGTAGAGTTCTCACTTTCCAGGTATTTCGGGCACTGTGGATGCATACAGAGCCACACCGTAGAGGCCAGAAGCAAAGTCAATGTATTTTATATTGCCACACTGCTCACATTCTGCGAGCGCCGCCATGCGGCCGAGCGGCATTACTGGGCTCGTGTGGGAGCGAAGAAGAGGACGTTCCCGTTCGAACGCGCGCTGCTGGGTTTCTGGCCTTCGGATTAAAAAAAGCCTTTTTTTCGTGCCGCCCTACGTTTGTCGGCGACATTTTGGTGGAGCCGCTGGGTATCGTTCCATGAACGCTCACCCCAAGGGCAACTCTGACGCTGATCAGCGACGCTTGGACACAACACCCGTCCACAAAGCGAGCCGCCGCCTGCGAGGCCTACAACCCGAGTTCGGCCAACTGACAGCGCCGGTAAGGGCCATGAAATCCAACGCGGCTAGCCAGACAAGTCATCACTCCGTGAGTGCCCCGCCATTTGTCCTTCACGCACCTCGATCGCCGCCACCGTTCCACGGGGACAGGTTCGAGGACGTCGAAGACTGGTTGGCCAGCTTTGACCGAGTGGCGGGTTTCAATGAGTGGGACGGCGAGCGCAAGCTGCGCAACGTCTACTTTGCGCTGCAGGACTCGGCCAAAACGTGGTTTGAGAACCACGAAGCTTCCTTTACCACCTGGGAGGCTTTTCGTCGAGAGCTGCTAGCGACATTTACCAGCAGCGAAAGAAAAGAGAAAGCGGAAATCGCCCTGCGCTCGAGATCACAGCAGCCGAACGAGGGCGTCGCGATGTTCATCGAGGACATGAAGCGACTGTTCAACCGGGCCGACCCTGCTATGCCCGAAGCCCAGAAGGTACGACACTTAATGCGTGGTGTAAAAGAGCAGCTGTTTGCTGGACTGGTCCGTGACCCGCCACGAACAGTGTCCGACTTCACCAAGGAGGCAATGGGTATCGAGCGCTCTTTACAGGAACGGGGCGCCCACTAAGGACGTCAGGCTACTCTAGCAGCCTCTTTCCAGTCCCAGTACACGCCTACGTCGCTGCCCGCCGAGGACCTTCTGGAACTTGTAAGAAGCGAGGACCTGGCGAAACTTCGCTTTGAAGCTCCACAGGTCAGCGTCGCTGCCTTTACGGACGTGGTCCGCGAAGAAATTCGACGAGTTGTGCAGCCACCCCCAGCTCCACACCCGGCACCCTCCGTTATGACGTACAGCGAGGCGCTACGATGTCCAGGGCCAGCGATGCGAGCCTTTTCCCCCATCGCTCCTGTGCAATACCTGCAGGAGCCAATCGCAACAGCACCCTCCGTGCCGCAGGAGTTCAGGCCCCCCGTGAGCAAAGCGCACGTTTGGCTTACGCCAAACAATCGGCCGCACTGTTACCACTGCGGAGAACCTGGCCATATCCTCCGCCACTGCCCCTACCGCAGGATGGGTTTAAGGGGATTTTCACGTGACTCACCTCGACCACGCTACGGTGAAAGACCACTGGATATCGAACAGTACTTGGCTGAAAACGTGCAATCTTCGACCTCGCAGCGATGCCAGTCCCGATCGCCATCCCCGAGGCGGTTCTCTTCGCCCGGCCGCCCGTCATCCTCTGGCCAGTTCAGAGGTACGTCCCCACGTCGGGAAAACTGAAGACGGCGTCCTCTGGGGGTAGGACCGCCGCTGCCGCAGACAGTGAACAGCCTCCATCCGACGATTTTATGCGACGACCCCACCCGCCGACCTTAAAGACGATCCCACCGCCGACCTCACCGACAACCTCAGCGACGACCCCATCGACGACGGCACCAAAAACCTCGCCGACAAATTGTCAAACAATTGTTTCCGCCGCCGAAATTCTTGTTGCCGCCGATGGCTATGACGTATCTGCACTCGTCGATACCGGAGCCGACTTTTCTGTCATGAGTAGTAACCTGGCCGCAACCCTCAGAAAGGTTCTAACACCTTGGCATGGGCCGCAGATACGCACAGCTGGTTGCCATGTTGTTACGCCGGTTGGCGTCTGCACCAGCCGTATAAAGATCCGCGGTACAACTTTCACTGGCTCCTTCGCCGTGCTACGAGAGTGCTCTAAAGAACTGATTCTCGGCATGGACTTCCTTAAAGAGTATGGGGCGGTCATAAAACTGCACGAGCAATTGGTATCGTTTTCGACACAGCGAGCCGTTGATACCGACCCCGAGCCGCACAGAGCACCATTACGCATCTCTGATGACCACACAACGATACCGCCGAGAGCAAGCAAGTTTGTCACAGTCCAGTGTGATACCAGCTCCGGTACTCGGGGCATTGCAGAAGCGAATATGTCGCTGCTACTGTCTCGGCAAGTTTGCGTTGCTCGCGCCCTTGTCGACCTTGTTCACGCGCGTACCACGCTCTTAGTGACCAACTTTAGTTGTGAACCCGAACATCTGACGAAAAACACGGTGATTGCCCATTTTGAAGAATTTGGCGAACATGCCGGCCAATGTGCCTTATCAACAACGGCTCCCGAAATAGCTGAACAGGACACTGGAACAGCCATTAGGACCCACGTGAACCCTGACCTTCTGACCAATCAGAAACGCCGCGTGGCAAGCCTTATTGACTATTTCCGCGAGTGGTTTGCATCAACATCCAAGGTTCGCCAGACGCCAATAACTAAGCACGGTATTATCGTCGACAGTGACCAGAGACCGCTATGTCAGCGTCCTTATCGTGTTTCGTCGAAGGAGCGCGATGCTATCCGCCGACAAGTTGCCGAAATGCTCCACGACGACGTCATACAACCATCGACGAGCCCCTGGGCGTCACCTGTTGTTCTCGTCGCAAAGAAGGACGGCAGCCTACGGTTCTGTGTAGATTATAGACGCCTCAATAACGTTACCAAAAAAAGATGTCTATCCACTGCCGCGCATTGATGACTCATTAGACCGCCTCCGCCATGTTACCTACTTTTCTTCACTCGACCTTCGTAGCGGTTATTGGCAAATCGAGGTCGACGAACGTGACCGAGAAAAGACCGCCTTCGTTACTCCTGACGGACTATACGAATTTAAGGTGCTTCCTTTCGGCTTGTGTTCAGCCCCTGCGACGTTCCAGCGTATGATAGACACCGTACTAACTGACCTGAAGTGGCAGTCCTGCCTTGTCTATCTCGACGACGTCGTGATTTTCTCCGACACGTTCGAGGAGCACCTGAAACGTTTGCGTGCCGTCTTCGAAGCAATTCGTTCTGCGGGTCTGTCTCTCAAGCCTGAAAAGTGCCACTTCGCATTTCGGGAGCTCAAGTTTCTTGGCCACATTGTGAGCGCTCAGGGCGTTAGCCCCGACCCAGAAAAGACCGCCGCCGTTGCTGCATTTCCCCAGCCAACAGATAAACGAAGCTTGTGGCGTTTCCTGGGGCTTTGCGCCTATTATCGGAGGTTCGTTCAAAACTTCTCCAAGCTCGCAGAGCCGCTGACTCGCCTGACAAAAGACTCCGAACCCTTTGTCTGGGGCCAAGATCAGGAAAAAGCTTTCAGAGAGCTTAAGGTCCGCCTCCAATCTACGCCTATCCTTGCCCACTTCGACGAGCAGGCCGACACGGAACTGCACACAGATACCAGCAATGTGGGCCTCGGTGCGGTGATTGTGCAGTAGCAAGACGGTGTGGAACGCGTGATCGCATACGCAAGTCGCACTTTGTCCCGTTCCGAAGTGAATTATTCCACAACGGAAAAGGAGTGTCTCGCTGTTGTGTGGGCAATCACAAAATTTCATCCATACCTGTACGGCCGCCCGTTTCGAGTCGCCAGCGATCATCACTCCTTGTGCTGGCTTGCGAACCTCAAAGATCCATCGGGGCGACTTGCACGGTGGAGCCTTCGGTTGCAAGAGTTCGACGTCACCATCGTGTATAAGTCGGGTCGGCAACATAGCGATGCAGACTCTCTCTCCCGAGCTCCTCTTACGTGCCCACCAGATGAGTCCGACGACGATTCTGCTTTCCTCGGCGCTGTCACCACATCCGACCTTGCCCACCACCAGAGGGCCGACTACGAACTGCTGCCTCTAATCGAGTACCTCGAAGGAACCGCTCCGTCTCCGCCCAGACTCTTCTCGCGCGGACTTTCGTCGTTTTGCTTAATAGATGGAGTCCTCTACAAGAAAAACTACGGTCCGACCGACACTGCGTATCTACTCGTTGTCCCAACCGTGCTTCGTAAAGAAGTTCTCGCTGCATGCCACGACGACCTTTCTTCTGGCCACCTCGGTTTTTCCAGAACATTGGGACGCCTCCGCCACAAGTACTACTGGCCACGGCTTGCTGCGGTCGTCCAACGCTACGTTCGAACCTGCCGTGGGTGTCAACGACGGAAGGTACCACCGACACAACCGGCCGGCCTTCTGAAGCCAATTGATCCACCGCAAATCCCATTCCAACAAGTCGGCATGGACTTACTGGGCCCATTCCCAGTGTCCTCCATGGGAAACCGGTATATTGTGGTTGCCACGGACTACCTAAGCCGCTATTGTGAAACCAAGGCTCTTCCCCGTGGCACCGCGGCTGGAATTGCACAGTTCTTTGTTCACCACATCGTGCTTCGCCACGGCGCCCCCGTGGTTGTATTAACTAAACGGGGAACCGCGTTTACGTCGGCTCTTACACACACGAGGTCCTCCGTCTTAGTGGCACCAGTCATAGAAAAACGACTGCTTACCATCCTCAAACGAATGGACTTACTGAGAGGCTGAACAAGACCATCACAGATATGATGTCTATGTATGTCGACGCTGACCATCGCAACTGGGACGAAATACTTCCCTACATCACGTTTGCGTACAACACCGCCCTCCAAGAAACGACGCGCTTCACCCCCTTCCGTTTGGTGTATGGCCGAGATGCCCTGACCATGCTTGACGCCATGCTTGACGCCATGCTGCTCCCGGATTGTACCCCCTCGTCTGTCCCAGGCGCTGACCAATTCGTTCGCGATGCAGAAGCCGCTCGCCACCTTGCTCGACAACGCATTCGCCACCAGCAGACAACTGACGCCCGGCGTTACAACCTCCGCCACAGGGAGGTGATTTACCAACCCGGCGAGCACGTCTGGGTATGGAGCCCTATACGTGTGCGCGGTCGCTCTGAAAAGCTTCTGCGGCGCTACTTCGGTCCCTACGAGGTGCTACGTCAACTCAGCGATGTGAACTATGAAGTGTACCCGCTAGGGGTTGTCCGGTCTTTTCGCCCGCCCAAGTCTGAAGCCGTCCACGTGTCCCGCATGAAACCGTATTACGCCCGTTAGCCCCCCGGAGTTCACATTCAGTGCTGCCACTACACGCCATCGCACTTTCGGTGTCTCCACACTCTTTATCCCCCTTGCCGGAGGCATCGAGGCGATGCCTCTTGAAAGGAGGGGGGCAATGCCACACTGCTCACATTCTGCGAGCGCCGCCATGCGGCCGAGCGGCATTACTGGGCTCGTGTGGGAGCGAAGAAGAGGACGTTCCCGTTCGAACGCGCGCTGCTGGGTTTCTGGCCTTCGGATTAAAAAAAAGCCTTTTTTTTTCGTGCCGCCCTACGTTTGTCGGCGACAATATTCTCTCTAAGGGTGTGCATCGCATTCCGAGCCTGAATCTGCAGGCTTGCACTCAAGCCTCAACCCAGCAGCTTCAGTTATAGCTCGTGGCTTGTCCGCTGGCTACCTAACGAACCAAATATATTGTTTCAGCACCCCTCTGAAGCGACCACAATCGCAAAGGCATCTCACGGCTTGTGAAAAGAAATGGTAGGGGTTCAACTTAGTAAAACCGAGCAGATGTGCGAAAGCACCTCTTCATTCTTCAATTGGGGGGCGGGGGCAATTAAGTTCCGCCTCAGGGGTATGACGTGATATGTTTAGTAGGTTAATGCCTTTATATGCAGATTTGCTCATTATCTACGCAACATTCATAAATGGAAGCGAGTGCTCATACAATACCCAGCTCTGTGGTGCAGTCCTTAAGCGATGCGTCACTGCACTGGCAAATGGCTGTTTCTAGTCACAGCCACAGGTAGGGATTGTGCGACCCATGTTGCTTTTCCCTTCCAGAGCAACTTCTCATGCAACTGGCGCGACTCTTCTCCGAACTTAGCCGAGCTGCTACCCAAGCTTGCCTGAGTAACTCGGGTAATTTCGGGTAGTAACTCCGGTTCCTAGGAAACGGTGTAAGATCGTACGTACGTACGTACAGAGAACGTACAGCTCCCGTCAAATGCATGCAGCCCAAAAGGTTTGGTTCTAAGCTGTTTAGTGGGGCTCCTTAGCACATCTAGCAGGCCAAATCTTAGGAAGATTGAGGACGCCATTACATTTCCCTTTCTAGTGGTAGCGGTCGCTGAAGATGCATAACGAAGCATGCAGCAGGTCTCACAAGCAGACCTCTTAGGCCGTATACTATTGAGGGGGGTGTGCGTACGGTGACAAGATTCTTGGGTGGTGGTGGTGAGCGTATGAGTGCTTTCGGCCTAAAACACAGGTGGCCGAGGAGCTGCAGGCGTGCTTCCACCTGCTGGCGAGGACCTACCGCTTCGGCGCCCTCTCCCTCGCCCGTCAGGCTGTTAGCCGCGACACCACCGACGGCAACGCCTACAAGTGAGTTGCTCACGCCGTTGTATGTATATAAAGCAGGGGATGCAAGGTCATCATTGCGTCATAAATCACGGCACCCAGAAATGAATACTAACCTTCAGAGACGGAAGCACTTTCCTGTCGAAGAATAAGTAAGAGAACCAAGTGGCGCCATTCACACAAAGACATAGCATCGTACGGTGTCGATTCTACTATTCTGTTCAAACTCTTGGTTGGAGTCGTTGTTTTTGGTATCATGAGTTTCGGCCGGTGATATCGAGGTTTAGGTTCAAGCAACTGAATCTGTTGCGGATGTAATACCGTAGGCACAAATTGGAATTTTGTCGTTTCTTCTGGGAAAGCGAGGTGAACATCGAAGCCGTGTGTGTGCAGTCATGCATGCTTCCAAAGGGAGAAATGTATCCCGTTGAGGGACACTTTCTATGCTTTTGCACCTCCTCAAGTCCTTGAGACAAATTTCGTCGTTCGTCCCCTGGAAGCTTGACACAAATCTTTCACAATAGATCATGGCAGCGCGTACCATTACCTCGGATCTAGATGAAAAAAAAATATATGTACTTAAAGCACAGCGTGTACCGAAAGCAGTGCATCACCGATGCAATTTCTAGTAAACGCAGGCTTTCAACACACCGCATTCTACAAACGCGGGTTAATGACATCCTGGTCGAATTCAAGAGGGAGAAATGGGCTTGGGCAGGGCATGTAATGCGCAGGCAAGATAACCGCTGGCCCCTAAAAGTAAAGGAGTGAATTCCAAGAGAAAGCAAGCGTAGCAGCGGGTGGCAGAAGGGTAGGTGGGCGGATGAGATTAAGAAGTTCGCAGGCACAGAGTGGGGGCAGCTGGCAAAGGAGACGGTTAATTGGGGAGACATGGGAGAGGCCTTTGCCTAGCAGTGGGGTAGTAAGGCTGATGTGGATGATGATGATGATATGGTAGGTCACCACAGTGGTTACGAAAGCATTTCGCTAAGCAGAAGGACCCACTTCTGGTACGCTGCGGTCGTGTTGACTTTTCTTTGCTGAAAAAAGCACGTAGTCTAGAGTGCGCATGAGCAGTTTTGATGTTGAAGCCAGTGAAATTCAGTGCTGCTGCTCCCCTCGCAGCGAACTTGTAATGCGGTGCGGTAGAAAAAAAAAGATTACGAATATTTTTATAGTGTTTGTACAGTGTTCCCAGCTTTCATTACTAAGTGGTGCTCGCTATGATTGCCGCAAAAGCTCTATTACCGTGAAACAGCGCTTTAACGAACTTTTGCGAAATCTACAACGACACCCTACTGCATCCAGTGACCGCTTTCAGATGAAAGAATTTTAGGACTGCAATTTTTTCACCTTAGTGAAAAATTTCAAAAGCATTCATATTCTTCATCAGACTCAGAACGCATGCAGTGTGGAGACATACCGGAGATTATGCCTGTCACGCTTCGCGCGTCAGAAGCTGCCCACTCCCGTAAAACCCTAGGGTGCACAATAAAATTAGAGAGCATGCACTAGCAAATCTAAAAAAGGTTAAAACAATGGGTCCCTCAAGTCGTGGTGCAGAAGACTGCCGTATTTTTCTCAAAGTAATCCGCTAAGAATGAGAGCAATGTCTGAACTGATGTAAATTTTCATTTCACTGCGACAGCGTGCGCAGGCGCTCAATAGTGCTCGATAGCATGCTGCGCTCGGTTGGCAGGTGGAGAGAGGCAGATGAGGAAGAGTGTGCCTAGAGCAATCAGCGAATTGAAAGACAGGCCACGACGCCGGTTTTTTTCCGAGATGAGGTTTCAAATGCGGAGGGCGCAGACAGCGGGGTGGGGAAGGGATTGTTGGCAGTTGGGGAAAGGGCGCGACGATGAAGCGGTGGCTAGGAGACAGATGGCAGATGGTACGTCCCGTGATGTGATGAAATCGGAACTGTCTCGACCAATCAATGATTGTTTCGATAGAGCACAACGCCAGTTTTTTTCCACGGTGAGGCATCTAATGCTACCCGACTAATAAAAGCACTCACTGTGAATGAGCATTGCACTGAGGTGCTTATCAGGACAGGAGTTCAGAAAGAAAAGGGATCATATCAGACGTTTTTACTCCAAAGGAATCGTCAGTACGCAGACGGACTATTTCGTCTTGCAAAAACACAGCTACCGGTTTCCTTCGCTTTCTCAATTTCTCTTGCTCATTTTCTGTCGTCCGCGTCTATTTACGTTGTGTTTCGGAGCTTGAACAACCGACGAGCCCACGCCTTTGCGCTTGCAAACCTTTCCTGCCATGTGTTGCAGGTACGAAAGCGAGATGCGGGCTCTGGTGGACGCCGCGCGGGACCAGCTGTCCGCCCTGCTGCGCAACGGCACCGCGTGGATGACGGCCTCCGAGCTGCGTACGGCGCTGCAGAGGCTCGACACCCTGCGCGTGGTGTTCCTCGGGGAACCGGAGGACAGCTCGGAGCGCCTGTCGCGCTACTACGCCTGCGCGCTGAACGGAGTCAGCGGGGGGACCTCAAACGCACGGCTACGGGAGGGGACTACGGTGAGGCAGAGCAGTGAAAACTTGGGACTGTCGCTAATAGAGGACGTTTATAGTCCCTCTTTATATATTAACCTATAAATATTTCAGTGACTCATGCATTCAGTGATACAATAGGACTTTGGTGCAAAGCTCAGTAAAAGGATCCCTGCACAAAAAGGAACCCAGAGTGGAGACATAGATTAAGAATAATGACTTGTCCTGAGTGTATTCCCGCGCTTAAACCAAAATCATGTGCATAATACCTATGATCACAATATGACATCGTGAACATAACATGCTTTGCGTCGGTTTCGAGGTCTATGGCGCGAGCTTATATTTGACGTCTTGCAACGAACTGCGCATAGAAGGGCCTGAACCAAACCGCTCAAGCAAAATGAACGTAAAATCGTGTGTTAATGCGCACTGAGGACGTTTTTGAAGTTTGACTCGTTCGATAGACAAAATATTCTAAACCATACTGACCAAACAAGGCTTTTATAAGGACGGAAAGACCAAAAACACAAAAAATAGAGGTATCGTTATCAGATGCAGATTTCGCATGTGCACTGCATGCATCGACATCGATTTCCTTGAGCAGATCCCAGGGGCCACGCTTCCTCGCTAGTTACTTCAAGACGGTCGCAACGGTTATCCACTCCATAGACGTCACTAGTTTAAAAGGAGTCGGGAGAAAATTCTTAAGCTGTATTTTCAGAGCCCCAAATGCGCCTTTAGCTGCTCAGTGAGTCTACTCACTGAGCAAGAGTCAGAAAGCCAACATCTGGTGAGAACACTTGTTCAATAGAGTTGCCCTTAAATTACCTTTCTTATGAATGCCTCAACATTTTCTCCTAGGTTAGATATCCATATCGCTGTACTGAGAGTGCCCTGTGGATCGCTTGTTTTGCTCGTTTGGCCGTATCGAAAGGCATACACTGCGCTGACATCATGCGATGCCTTCAAGTAGCGGTGATTCAAATATGTGCAACTGAGACCCTTAAAACAGTGTTAGAGTCAAGTCAAGTCAGTTTTATTTACTTCATTATGAAGTGGGCACGCTCAAGCAAAGAGCCAACGATTTTCGCTTGAGGAAGCCCGAGCCCACTACATGGTTCCAATACATTGTAGCGCAGCAAAAGACGAGGACACAAGAGACGAGAGACGAACACCACGAGCGCTATACATGACGTACAGCAAGGGCAAAGTTAAGGAAAGTAAAAAGTCCACACACACTACATAACAAAATATAATACAAGTAATTCAGAAATACAGAGATACATTCTTGGTACTTGCTCGTTAATACGCAATGCATAGGTGTTAACAGAGATGAAAAGGTCATACTTGTCACACTTTAACGCAAAGGGAATACAGCGGCTTACAAAAATTATTTCTTAGAGTTTGTGAACTCGATGATTCGAGAGAGGAACGTGCAAAGATGAATTTATTAAGTAACCTAGGAACTACATGACACATCACCTGTCGACCATGGTCTGTACGGCAAAAGGGTATGGTCCAACGTTCGTGTTTTCGAAAAAAGTATGGCGTTGAGTTCGCTTCGAGGGATGACAATGCTATCAATAAGTTGTCACGGTGAGAAATAAATTTTTTGTATCTTATGGCCAAGAAAAATTCGCATACTAGCTTATAAGCCGGTATGATTTTGAATCGCTTAAACAGTTCTTCGGTATGTGGGAGGTAGTCAACGTTTGCTATGTAACGTACTGCTTTTTTGCATCATGTATACCTTGCGCAGGTTAGTTTGAGTAGTAGCGTCCCAGACAACGAAACAGTAGTGAACATATGACATGAATAATGTGTAGTATATTATTAATTTAATCGATACGGGTAGACATGAGCGAAACTTCGGCAGTATTCCGACCCAATTTGATAAATTGGTTAAAGTAGAGCTAATGCGAGGGTACCTGCTCATGTTCTCGTTAAACAAAATTCCTAGTGTTTTTACTGTGTCTGCCATCTCTATAATAGAGTTGTATACTTTTAGTCTAAGGTCTGATGTAACAACGCTCTGCCGGTAATGAAAATGTACCGCTTTTGTTTTCTTAATTTATATGGTAAAGGAATTTGCTGAAATTCATGATTTCAACTTCTCTAGTACACTGTTTATATATGAAATGAGCAGTGGAATTTTATTGTCCCTGAACAAGAGACTCGTATTGTCTGCATACAGAAGATATTTTGGAAGGTGGCTGATGTATGTTATGTCGTTTATATACAATAAACAATAGCGGCCCTAAAGTACATTTGTGTGGAACTCCAGTATTTATAGGTTGAAGGGATGAAACGTGCTGCTCTGTTGTTGCACACTGATATCGATGCTGTAGGTAAGACTTTAGTAGACAAGCTGCAGAGCCACGAATTCCATATCTTTCTAGCTTGTTGAGTAGTATTTGATGGTAGAGGCGGTCAAAAGCCTTCGATAAATACACAAAAACTTCTATGCACATCTCCCTGTTTTCAAGTGCCTCGAGGATTCTCTTTTTTGCATTAGTAGGGCTGCTTCAGTCGACCTGCTTGGGCGGAAACCATGATATGACGGATTTATGAGGTTAAGCTTATTGCAGCAGTTTATGAGTCTCTTATGAATTACTCTTTCTAGGCCCTTAGAAAAAATCGGCAGAATAGAAATCGGTCGACCGCTGGACATATCGTTTTTATCGCCACTATTGAAAAATACAATTTCTCTGAAGATTTGCATTAATTTGGGAAAGCAACCTGTTAATTATATATATGTCAGTACGGGGCACTAACTTTCAGCACATATTTAACTGGAAGAATTTGTATGCCAACATTATTGCGTGATTTGCTATTTTCCAACGAGTTGAATATATTGCATACCTCGCGTTGATATGTCGGATCAAAATGAATGCTGCGGTTATTAATAGGAATTGTGCAGCTCTGAGACTGAGGGTTTTGAGAACTGCTGACAAGATCTTTAAAAAATTTCTTAAATTCTTCGGCGAGTTCTGTGCCATGTATGCGGCGGCCCTGAAAAACGAAATCTTTGATAACTGGCAACGATGGGGTTCTGTTCACTACTTGTTTAGTTTCTTCCATACGTCTACACTATCGTTACAGGATTCCTGTTGGAACTGATAATAGTGTGGACATGCGACGGTCCACCAGAAATTTCATATTTATTCCCCTGGAAAGAACCGTAAATTTATATAGGTTCCCCAGTTTGTGATTAATTCATGACTTAACGAAATAAACACCACACCAACTAATTGAAGAACTTTTCGTATTTAGGGGAGTAACCGCAGCATCCCCTGCGGAAGCCGTAACGCAACCCTCTTGCCTCCTACCCTGAAAAAAAAATACCAGTCACGTACAGAATTTTTCGACAACCCGCCGCGGTGACGTACGCGCGGCTACTGATCCGGAGGGTCCGTGCTGAATGCGTGATGCGGCAGCAGCGTGAATCGCAAAAGGCGTCCGTGTGCTGTGCGATGGCAGTGCATGTTACAGATCACCACGTGGTCGCCGGCCCTAGCACTAAGGCACCTCTTCCTTTCTTTACTCTCCTCTTCATACTACGCCTCACGGCCGGCTGGACGGGTCCACTGAAAAGCTACACATTCGCTTCAAATAGATACGCAACAGAACCCACGAACGTATGTCGTTCACTTATTTACGGTGTATTTAAAGCAATTTTGGATCCTAGAAAAAGAGGAAACGGACGTGGACAAAGCACCGTATGTGAAGCCAAATGAGCTAGATCCCCTTAAAGGAATGGAGTGGTACCTATGAGAAGCTTAAACTGAAAGGGGATGGAAGAGTGAGGAGGACAGATGTGATGATGAACATTTTGGGGATAAGATCGCCGGAGCTGGCCGAGGAGCGGATTGATTAGAGATTAACAAGAACGGACTTACCCTGCTTTGAGCGTAGCTTGGTCGATGGAGGTGGCGATGAAGTGAGCTTGCCGTTTGAAGCGAAAAGCTTCACTACGTCAGCTCTTCGAGCCGTCAGCGGGGCAGCCAATTAGACCTGGAATGTAGCTAAAGGTCAAACCACGATCACAACTGGTGGTAGTCAGGTCCGACACCAAGGTGGTCCTAAGAGCAAGGTCAAAGGTGAAAGTCGAGATAGTTGGTGAAAGAGCCGCTAGTGTCGCAGCTGTAGCTGACGTCATGTAAAAGAGGAGGAGGAAGAAGTTGAGGGGTATATAAGCGTGTGTGCGCGCGCTCACTGCCGGACGCCTGTTGCGACGGAGGAAGGTGAACATCCTGCCGTAGCCGCGCGCCGAGAAGCCACGGTCGCGAAGTTTATGTCTTTTCGAAGAAAGCAAGATGTTTAACGAATAAAAAGATGCCTACTACTGTGTGTGTGTCACTGTGGCTATATGTGGAAACCGCCAGTCGCTCGACCACAAACGTAGCCAGGCAGATTCAGCTTTTCGCTTTCGACCAAAGTCAATTAGAGTTAAACCGCCAAGAATTTTTTATTCTTTCGACATGCAGTGGAGAAACTGTTGCTGTTACACTTGGTGGCACAACCTCAAAACTAAAAGTGTTTCTATGAAGTCTAATATTTTTGTATGAAATCATAACTCCCATCGCTGCGAGAGTTCCTAGACAGGCCGTTTCTGAAGGGAGGAGGGAGAACCGAGCAATAAATGAATATTATTTTGCAGCAACAATGAAGAGGATCGTTTTCCACGCACACAAATCTTTACTGGAGCAACTAAGCGCAATCTTATTCTGGTGTCTGCCTTTTACGAACGCAGACGAACCATTCCGGAAAAGTGCCCGCTTTTACTCGCACAATGGAGCCCAAGCCGACCCTTCTCCAGGAGTACGTCCTCCAGCAAACAGAGACCAACGACCTCTACTGGAGCAATCTGGACCGGGCAGAAGAGAACCTCGAGAACCGGTGGCCGCCGCTGCACGTCGAGCCGCGTGCCGACTACTTCGAGGCGCGCAACACGCTCCTAATTTCCCCAGCCTGGTGTCCTTCCTGTCGGCCATGCTGGTGAGCGTGGACCCCTTGCTGGTGCCCGTGCTCGGCTTGGACATCTTCCGGGGCCTGCTAACCGTGGTCACCAGCAGCCGGCGTTCACCAGCAGGAGGCAGCAACGCCTCGGCCAGTTGGCAAGAGGCCAAAGCCGGTGGGATGTTCGCGGGAGGCAGAGAGAACGCAACGCGCTCCCTGGAAGGGCAGTACGTCAACCTGACGGGTGACCGACAGCTGTGGCCGCGTCTGCCCGACGAACTGTTCTTTGAGACGGCAGTCGTGGAGCCCCTGTTTACGCTCTACAAGGGCTATATTGAAAGGGTAGTAGGGCCTTTGAGGGAAACGAAACTTTTTCTAGCGCTAATTAGTACACGGAGAAAACGGCAAGATCGTCAGCAAACGAGCTCCAAGTAATAACGCGATAGCGTTGAAGAACTCGTTTCATGTTGCGTCGCCATGCATGTTTTACAATGAGCGAAAAATCCACGAAAATTCCCCAGAGAAGCAAACTAGGAGGAAGATGGGCAGCTATGTCACGTAACCTTGCGACGTCATCTCAACCTGCTCACCGGATTGTGAGCCAACAGCACATCATGGCAGGTGGCAGTTGAATCAACGATTGGAATGAATTCGCCCAAGATCACTCTCATCTCAGTGCGTCTGAAATGTTTTATAATTGTTATTGTCAAAGTGATCACGCTTATCTATACCTCGGTCCCTTATAAGTCCTGTGCTTGTCTTTTTGCCTAGTGCTCCTTTTGTTAGGCATCTGATTCAGGACTTTTGTTGACAAAAATTCAGCTACAGAGCACTGGCCAGTTATTTAACACTTGAAAACAGCCACGCTACTTCTAAAACTAGACACTTTTCCTGGTATTCCACAAAAGGGCTTGCTAATCGTTTTAGCTGCCCATGCTTCAAAGCTGCACAGGGCGTGGAGAAACGTTGCGCCGGAAGCAGTTTTTCCATATTGTGCCAAAGCATTCACAAATATGGTTATTTTATCGTTTTCAGAAGCGGCGTTGCGCACCCTTGCGATCTTTTTTATATTTAGCCAGTTTCTTTGTTGTTTTTTCAGCACATGATCTTTTAGGAGCGCCAGCTTGTATTTCATTTATTTCCATCGGAGAGCTGCAAAAGACACAGCCAGGAAGTCCCGACAAACGTTTCTATGGTTTCCACGACTGCCACCACGAGTCACGTCGCGCTGTATATGCAAAATCGCTTGATTCAAAATTTTACGAGTCATAGCTAGGTGGCTTGAGCCACCGCCCGATTTAATATGTTCAGCCTGATCCATCCATCCACCAAGGGAATTTTGAACCTTTGGTAAAACATCGTGACTTTTTATGGCAGTGAGAAATTGTTGGTTTCAGCGCCGTAAGTCAGATTTTGCTACGATGACAAAGAGTCGACCATGATAATCACCAAGATCGAGCAGTATTTCTTACCACGGTCCAGTTGTTCACAAAATTGCAAGTTTAAAATATTTCCATCCGGTTACGCTGTGTTTCCTGCTTGCGGCCAACAGGTGGTGTCAGTTACTGAATGTCGAGGAAAGCTGGGCATGAGAAGTGTGAACTGAAAGCAGTGAGAACCCTCCCGCTGCTTTCCCACTGACGCGTCAGAGCATGGCTCTCTTCAATCCTTGCCTCGCAAGTACCCCGAGCTTCGGGACGTGCCCAACATCCCCGAGCTTCCCGGGAAGAACGCGCTGGAACTGTTCTTCAACTACGCGGTGGCGCACTGCGAGCACGGACAGCGGTCGGCAGAGGCAGCTGCTTCTGTCGGCGCACTGCTGATGTCGCCGGCGGCGCAGCTCAAAGTGGCTCTCATGAACTCCACAGTAAGAAGCGCAGCTCCGAGGCACCGACCGTAGTGTATCCACCGATTTATTCTCTTGTTCATTCTTCCGCAACATCGACAGCAGGAAATATTAATAATATTTGGCTTTTGGGGAAAGGAAATGGCGCCATATCTGTCTCATAATATCGTTGGACACCTGAACCGCGCCTTAAGGGAGGGGATAAAGGAGGGAGTAAAAGAAGAAAGGAAGAAAGAGGTGACGTAGTGGTGGGCTCCGGAATGATTTCGACCACCTGGGGATCTTTAACGTGAACTGACATCGAACAGCCGACGGGCGCCTTAGCGTTTTGCCTCCACCGCCGCGTTCGGGTTCGAGCCCGAGAACTCCGGATCAGTAGCCGAGCGCCCTAACCACTGAGCCACCGCGGCGGGTGACAGCAGGAAAGTCGAACCGTTTTCGGTGTCAGGAAACGCGATGGCACTTGCCTCCAAACACTTCGACTGTTAAAAAATGCTGGTCTGATATGTTTATGTAGCTTATTTGAATTTTTTGGCCTTTGAGAAAGACGCCGTTAATTTCCAAAGGCGTTGCCCAATGGCGCGTTGACCTGCGATCGAGCCATCGTACGCCACCGCGGTGGCTCAGTGGTTATAGCGCTCGGCTGCTGACACTTAAGACGCAGTTCAAACGCGTTGCGGGGGTAAAATTTTTATGGAGCCGAAATTCTAGAGGCCCGCATAATGTGCCATATCAGTGCACGCTAAATGACCCCAGGTGGTCGATATTTCCGTAGCCCTTCACTACGGCGTCACTCATAGGCTGAGTTGCTTTGGGACTTTAAACCCGCATGACCTAACAAAACTAAACTCGACCATCATATATTTTAGTTTACGCCCATCGATCTGCAGCAGTGCACAGTGTTTCTGCTCACGTTACAATGGCGAGCTGGAAGTGATTTTCTTTATATTTTAGCAGTACATGGCATAGAGGTCTGGATGCTTTACCCGTCACTACATTAATTACTCACATGACCCAGTGCTTCGTATCGTATCCTCATCAGCTGTTTAACAGCAGTATTAAGGGGCCACTCCCCAGTTCTAAGCTTAATATCGCGTATTGTAAACACACTTCACTGATGAATAGTAATTCCACCTTCGACAAAACTGGAATAAAGGCGCTCGTATACTGAACCAGAGTACCCGGGTTCGAACCCGACTGCGGCGGCCGCGTTTTGATGTAGGCAAAACGCAAAAAGGCGCCCGTGTGCTTTGCGATGTCAGTGCACGTTTAAGATCCCCAGGTGGTCGAAAATTTTCCGGAGACATCGTTCCTCCACTAAGCACCTTTTTCTTCCTTTCTTTTTTCACTCCCTCCTTTATCCCTTATCTCATCTCGGGTGTCCACCGAGATATGGAAGACAGTTACTGCGTCATTTCCCTTCCTCCTGAATCAGTCGTCATTTTCATTTTTTGCCAACGGCAGCATTGGTCTCACCGAATTCCGGGGACATCCTCAAAAAGTTATCCGTCATTCGATCGATTTGACTGCGGGTGCGCTTACCGATTCACCACATCAGCGCCACCAGACTGCTTGCAATATAATAACAAAGCTGATTTAAAACAGAGGAAGAATCATTTTAATAATATGGATAGGTATGCACTCATATGTTAGTGCATATCGGCAGCTTTGAAGAACATCCTTCCTTAAATATCCTCGGAAAATGAACACCGAAAAGCACGGAAAAAGCACTGTCGATAGTCCCAGTGTAGCTGGTTTGCGGTTTACAGGTTTGTACGGTCGTGGGTTTGTCAGTTTCCTTCGCGTACACTCAAGCATACTGGTGGCAACTCCTCATAGTTAAAGCAGGATTACAGGAACAGACCGCATGCGCATTAGGCAAGGTAACATCAGTCTCGTTTTAAGAAATGATTTCTCTATCAAAAGAGAGTTCAAACAAGAAATCCAATAGTGCTGGCATTGTACTCTTCCTTCCTTAACATGGAAACTGCAACACCAATAAGCAGAGTAAACACCTTTCTCCTCACCACATATTACTTTACAAAGAGCCGATCGAAATTCGGCAAAAAACATCTAATCGTTGTTAACTAAAGGTCACTGTTCAATCTGAGGCTATTCCGCTTTACACTGCAGTTTTCTTAGATATATTTGTGCTAAATATTTATAGAGATAAAGCGTTAAAATCTGTTGTTAAAAGCAGATTATCCTACTCAAACACCGGATTTTGAAAATTAATTAAGCCGTGCTAATGGAACTAGTTTATGTCAGATATTAAGTTGTTTAATACAGAAGCGCCGCATGAAAATTGCTACTATTGAGACCTTTACGCGCTTTTGTATTCCGATGATTTTCATATTAAATTTCTCGTTCGCCTCCTTCCGCAGGCCTTCTCATCCGTGTTCCACTGCAAAGACGACGACGTCATGAACGCTCCCACCAAATGTGCAGAAGAGGAAGAGGTAGTGGTTTGACGTGGCTCAGCTACCCAGGCTGCGGGGCAGTGGCTAGGTACCTGGCGGTGTTGCTCTAGCTTGCTAAATTTCTCCTTTTTTTTTCTGTGCCTGTTTGCTCCTGTTCTTGGGTGATTGGGTGCGGGACGAAAGCTTAATGTCTACTTCTTCTCCTGGCCAGGGGTTTTCCCCTTGGTCGGCATCTCTTCCTAAAGACCAGCTCCCAATCGATCTCTTTTTCCGCAGCGGTGTTTCAAGCATTAGAGTCGCATTAGTGCCTTCCGATGGAGGCGCTATCCGACTGAACAACCCGGAGGCCGTGCAGGCGGCTCTTAGGTCAACATCGCAGCATTTCATGCACATTACCGACGTCCGGCAGTTCGGCAGGGGTGGCATTTTGTGCAGGTCGCCGGATAAAGCCTGTATTGAAAACCTGCTGAAGTGTACTTAATTCGCCAACCACCCGGTGAGCGCATTCATTCCACCTCATCTAGCATGTTCCAAGGGCTTGGTCCGAGGGGTCGACTCTCGATTGAGCCCTGCGGAAACGCTTGAGAACCTCTCGCCTGCGGGAGTGATTGCTGTCCATCGATGCAGCAGGATGGTTGACGGAGAAAAAATTCCTACGGAGTCCGTAATTGCCACATTTGCAGGAATATTTTGCCCGTCAGAGATTAAGGTGTGGCCATTGGTTTTTCGAGTAGATGCCTTTAACTCTCGGCCCCTTCAGTGTCAAAACTGCTGGCGATTTGGCCACAGCGGCAAAGCCTGCAAATCTGCCTTACGCTGCTGTGCCTGTGGGGAACGTCATTGCAGAGAGGAATGTCCTGAACAGCAAGAGAAATGTTGTTTGTGTAGCGGTGCTCACTCTGCTGATTCGCCTGACTGTCCTGCACGAGCACAAGAAGTTCAGGTGCTCGAGCTTATAGACAAGCGCAGATGCACGCGGAGAGAGGCTTTTGCCGCAGTCAAGGAGAGAACCTCAGCCTACTCTAGTGTGGCCGCCAAATGTCCACCCATAATGGATTCTAGTTGGTCCCAGGCTATTACAGCGGCAGTTGAGAAAGCTGTGGCAAATGCAATGGATCGCATTATGGAAACCGTGTCCACGTGCATTTCGCAGGTCATAGCTGCTCAGATGACCAATCTTCTGCAGGCTTCCACCACTCCGCTCTTGTCTTCGTTGGCTTCGGAAGCTACCCCTCCTTCTGTAATTATCGATTCCGCTCCACAGGGCCAAAAACAATGTGAGCAACAAAAGACCTCTCAGGCCTCTCCTTCGCATAGCGTTATGGACACATCCTCTATGGATTGTATGGATATGGAGTCTGATCTCCGCGCCCAGAAACGAAGTGGGTCTCCTCTGAATATTGCAGGTCCATCTTGCCCCCAGTCAAAGACAAAGAGAAGTAATGCAAGTCAAAACGCTAAGACCAGTATTCTAGAAAAGGCAGTCGCGGCTGCGGCACTTCCGCCAAGATAGGGTTCTTAAGTGTATTCCAGTGGAATTGTCGATCTATATTCTCAGCTTCAACAGATTTAAATTGCCTATGCACTCAGCTTCTACCGGATTTAGTTGCTTTACAGGAAACATGGCTAACTTCAAATTTCAATTATCATCTCAAGGATTACCATCCGTTCCGGCTTGACCGGTCATCACAAGGGGGAGGGTTGTTAGTGCTCATATCTACAAAGTTTTGCCACAGGGCATGCATTTCTTTTCAATATGCGGACAATGAATGTGAAATCCTTGCGGTTGACCTTAGTGTCCCAGGTCAACAGCCCTTTACGGTAGCTAATGCATATTTCCCTTCTGGTGTGCGTGACACTCGGCCCCTTGACTCACTCATGTCTAGTAGCCGATCTCAGGTTCTTTTACTTGGCGACTTCAATTCGCACCATGTGACTTGGGGGTTTAAAACAGATAGCTTTGGTTCGAGACTATTTGATTGGGCTTCTGGCAATAACTTGATCTGCAACAATTCCGGATTGCCTACGTTTGTCCGCAGTCAATGCCGCTCTGCCTTGGATTTAACTTTTTCCTCCCCAGGAGTCTATGTTATGTCTTGGGCGCCTGTTGACTGTGCAACAAACAGTGATCATCTACCGATTAGTTTCAAGTTTGCGTGTAAATTAACTCTTCCTGAGCGACATAAGCGCACGTTAATAAATTACAATTGCTTTAAAGACACGCTAAAATCAGCCCTCCAAATCACTTCAGACACTCGCGCTCAGAGAAGTGCCGAAAGCAAGGCTGCACATCTATGCTCGGTACTGGACCATGCAAGGCAAAAGTCTGAATTTTTGCTTAAGAGCACAAAGGGTGCAATCGCGAACAATTGGTGGAATGCTGAGTGCACGCGTGAATATAGACGACGAAAAGCAGCTTGGAAGAAACTTCTCATCAATCAATGCCCAAAAAATTGGCTGGATTATAAGTATGTTGCAGCAACATTTAAGCGCACTGTCGCCCGTGCAAAGGAGGAGTATAATACAAATCATTATGATTTCCTTTCCCAATCAGGAAATAAACGAGCTTTATTTAATTTCCTGAGGCGCAACAAGGTGATTCCTCCGGCTGCCAACATTGAATCCTTTGTTCAGTCCCCTGCTGACATCGCAAAGGCCTTAGAGGATATTGCGTGTGGCCTAGAGCTTCGCTTTACATCTGCTTTACCTTCTCCTACTATATTCACATGCACCTCAAGTGATTTCACTGAGGTCTCTATGCCTGAGCTGTCGCAAATTGTTCTGCGCTTATCCCCAGCGGCTCCTGGCCCCGATAGGGTCACTTCATCTATGATCAAAATATTGTTCAATGAATCTCCTGCAGACCTGTTGGCTCTAATTAACCATTCTATTAAAGGTCCTTGGATACCGCATGAGTGGCGTCTTGCTGAAATAGTTCCATTGCTTAAAAAGCAAGGGGAGGGCTTAACTTTAGACAATATACGCCCTATTTCGTTAACATCGAACCTTGTGAAATTGGTGGAAAGGGTCCTTCTCAGCCGTGTCATGTCATTCATTTCAGAAAATGCTGTATTGAATCCATGCCAAATTGGTTTCAGGCCGGGTTGTTCAATTTGGTGTGCTCATACTGACCTTGAGAGTCGTAATAAATTAGCTCGCAATAGAAAAAAGTTTGCTGCGCTTGTCACCTTGGATGTCAGTAAAGCATACGACAGCGTGGAGCACTCGACTCTTTTACTAAGATTACAGGAACTCAACTTCCCAAGCTATTTTGTAGCCTGGATGTCTGTTTTTTTGGAAAATAGAGAATTTTACTGCTCCCAAAATGGTGTTTCCACAAGGAGATTTCCACAGACAAGAGGTGTTCCGCAAGGATCAGTTCTCTCACCTGTTCTTTTTAACATTTTTCTAAGCTCAATTCCATGCATTCAAAATGTGAAAACTTATGTGTACGCCGACGATATTGCATTTTTTGCATCAGCAAGTGACATTCACACTCTTTATCAAACCCTACAAAATTACCTGAATGTTCTTGACAACTGGCTAGGAAGAATTCATCTGTCCCTTAATGTGAAGAAATGCGCATTGTTAGTATTTCCAGTTTCTGTTCCAGTAAATATCTGCCTGGTCTATAGAAATAACATAATACCTCAAGTTCAGACGGTGAAGTATCTCGGTGTAATATACGACCCTACTCTCTCCTGGCGGCCCCACATTGAGCAAGTTTCTGCAAAAGGAGTTCGGGCCATTGGCATCCTGCTCAGGCTTTGTAGTGCTAGGTCAGGCATGAGAAGGCATACGCTTCTGATGATTTATAAAATGTACGTCGGCCCAATTTTGGAGTTCGGGTGTGTTCTATTCTCAGGAGCTCCTGCCTATAAACTTCGCCCTCTTGTGCTTTTGGAGCGTGAGGCGTTGCGCCTTTGTCTGGGGCTTCCAAAATATGTAGCCAATGCTGTTCTGGACCTTGAGGCGCTAATGCCTTCGTTATCAGCTAGGTTTCGCCTTTTAACAGTTCAAACATTTTTAAAATTGTGCGACTCACCTCTTCACGCTTCCAGTATAATATTTCTTAGTCAACCTTCCGCCTTTTTTAGTTCTGCCTGGTCTCAATTTCATACCCCGCAGATATGTTACGTGCAGTCCCTCCTTGATCGCATAAATATTCATTTCACAGATGTCCGCCAAATATTTAACAACTCCTCATCTGTCCAGATTGAATTCGATGATATTTTCCCATCGAATGCAAAGCTGCAGCCCTTCCCCCTTCTTCAGGGTCTATTGCAGGACCACCTAAGGTCCTTTCCCTCTCATGTCCTTATTGCTACTGATGCCTCGCAGGATCGCGAAAAGGCAGGTGTGGGAATTTTTTCGCCTTCACTGGATTGGTCTTTTTCTCTCCGTCTTCCTGACTACACTCCAATTTTTCTGGCTGAATTATTAGCAGTAATCTTAGCCTTACGAAAATTAGAATCTACAGTTTCCCAGGTCGTGGTTATGACAGACTCTCTGTCCATTTGCTCTTCCTTATCCTCACCCACTGACTCTCGGCCGTTACGCCTCTTTAAGTTCCTGATTCCGCTCCATCTAAATTCGGTAAGGTTGCTTTGGGTACTCGGTCACATGGGCTTTCACTTAAATGAGGTTGCAGATTCCTTAGCAAGAGCCTCTCTCAGCGGCCCAATTGTTGCTGTCCTGCCATCATGTGCATATACAGCTGCGGTGAGGTTTCGCTGCTACACAATATTTCAGGAATTTGCTGCCTCGGCTCTTACATCATCTCCCGAATATCAGCATCTTCTGCATCCTTGGAGTAGCAAAGACTGGCGCTCACGCAGACTAGAGGTCTCTTTCACGCGCTTGCGTTGCCGGGTTCCCCTTCTAAATTTCTACCTTCACAGATCTGGCCTGGCAGCTTCCCCACTGTGCCCTTTTTGTGCCGAACCTGAGACAATAGATCACTTCCTGCTGTTCTGCCGCCGCTTTTCTCATTTGAGGAAGCGTCTTTTGCAAATTCCATTTCATCAACTGGGCTTGTCTGTGTCTTCCGCGGTTGTTCTTTCCATTGGCGCTTCTTTGCTTGGACGAAGCGACAGGAGTGTACGCTCTGCTGTGCAAAATTTTCTTCAAGAAATGCAGCGACTCCCATTCTAATTTCTTTTTCCCGCCCTCAATCAGTACGACATTGCAACATTAACGGCATTGTGTACTATTATGCACATTAAGCAATTGTCCCGTCTTTGATCTCCAAGTTAACTGGACCCCTTTCCTTCCCTTTTCCAATCTCTTAGGCTACATAATATTACCACTCCTTTTCCCGTCAAAACTTTCCTGTATCCAGTAAGTAACCGCCTGTGTCTTGGCCACTCCCCCGTAGTGGGTATGTGCCAGCAACGTCTGAGGCCTTCCTTCCTTCCTTCCTAATCTGGTAAAAGCCTCCCCACGAAGGACTGCCTTCGAAGGAGCAGGCCCAGTTTGCATTGTTCCTCCAAGGAAGAGGCTGTGTTTGGATGCCACTCGTCCCGTCTTTGTTTGCATGTGTGAAGTTTTGTTGTCACCGCATAAATCCAACATGCACAGCTGCCCTCTTGCTGTTTTTCCTTTGTGTAATTTATTGCGAACACGTTCACATCCTCTGTGACACTAAATTGTTGCCGAGTACTGGACAACACCGTGCTCAAGGCTGATGGCAAAATTCGAACCGATTGTTGTCTCTCTCATGAGCATGGTGCTGCTCTCCCGTAGCTCTAATCACTGATGTTTCCCGGAACGGCTGTCGCTGCTCCCTATAGTGCTCGTAACTGGGAAGAATCGTCTTCCGGTGTGTTAGAACTGTGTTTTTTTCGTTGCCTGAATTGTCTTTATGCGTTCAAACTGGACGTACCACCGTCAGCGCGCTTAACACGAACGCTTGATTGCGCATCCTGCACTGCTAATACAGCCCTGATTGCTGGGCGGTGAGTCAGAGATCATGCGGCAGAGTGTGTCTGCGGCGGCTGATATAGCGCGTGCCCTGCTTCCAACCAAATATTCTCTCAGACCCAGCGGCGCTAATTCGAGCATTCACGTTAAGCGTGCTGCCGGCTGAACTGCTGGAAGTTAGGAGTGAAGGTGGGCTTCCAAAATGAACTCTGCCGAAAGAGTTTATTTACAATATTGAAAAAAATCTGAACTGAAGCTTGTAACACATGTCTTTTGTCTCTATGTAGATGCCTAGCCCAGGATTCTGGATTTTAACATCGTCAATCAATAATTCTACCTCGCGGCCTCGGTCGCTGCCTGCATTAAATGCACGGAGCACCTTACTACAGGCCCGTGCAAAAAAAAGGAAGCCACAACTGATGCGTTTTTCTTGAGGGCTGGTCACGCACACCACACGAAGGAAGTTGCTTTCACCGCTGAGGAGCATTGTCTCTACAACCACTTCACGTTGAGAGGATATCTGCATCCCTCTGGAGACGCGTGCGCATATCACGTTTATTTACCAGAAGGTTCTGGTCGCCTGCCTTGGATTAAATCTGTGTATATACATTCTAACGAGGTCCAGCCGCCGTTATAAAGACATCGCAGCAAGAATATTCACACACACACACACACACACACACACACACACACACACACACACACACACACACACACACACACACACACACACACACACACACACACACACACACACACACACACACACACACACACACACACACACACACACACACACACACACACACACACACACACACACACACACACACACACACACACACACACACACACACACACACACACACACACACACACACACACACACACACACACACACACACACACACACACACACACACACACACACACACACACACACACACACACACACACATATTTACAATTTTACAATTTCTGCCAAAACAGGAATCACCACGTCAGTCAATACAAATAAGTTCACAAGCTTCAGTGACATCAAAATATGAACATGAAACATTGCTAACTTGCAAGTGTTATACACAGTCATATGAGAGATAAGCTCACGGTAACCACTGTCGAGGCAGTGATTATGGCTATTTCACTAAAGATATGCTACCAACCACCAATGCGAGCAGCTTATGAAAAATCGAGTGTTAAAGCGCATCTAATAATGCATAATTCCCGTGGTATCTGTCTCCGTTAGCTTATTGGCATGGCTGGTCAAGTGCCGACTGACGTGACGTCACCAGAAAGAATGCTCTACGTGACAATACACACATGTCCTACACAACGTGGCCCTACGCCAATAAAACTCCAAACAAGCCGCCCTGCGCAGAATTCTCCAAGGCGCCCACATGGTCTACACCCAGTGACATCATTTTGAGGGCATTTTGAAAAATTGCCGAAGAGCAATCGAATATTCAGAACTCTAAAAATCGCATCGCAAAATCATGCATAAAGAAACCATGAAGCAGCTGCCCTGCGTAACGCACTATTGAGAAACAAAATTGTGCAAGTCTTGTTTCAGGCTGAAATGAAATGCCTTATTCCCTGGTTTGTTTTAAAAGCGGAGACATCGCGGAGAACGGGCATGAGAGTTGTTTTTCGAAATGAGCTGTATCCACATAGACAACTGAGAAAAGCGCGAAAGTTTCTTATCTGCATTAAGCGCAGCTCTATTTACGCCGATATGCGTTATGCTATATATGAACGTGGCAATTTCGGCTTCTTTATGGAGGAAGACGAGGAATGACGGTGGGTATGTGCCATTGTGTGAGGTCAACAACAACAACAAGAGGCGTCGATGTTCTCTGCAAGCTTAGATTTGCTGAGCCGGCCATCGCATTGGAACGTTAGAGTTTGTCTAGTGCGCCATGGGGTCGGCATGCGCGAGTAGTACTTTATAAACAGTCTCTAACAGGCGCACAGTTTCAAACGTCTCCGGACGGCTTCCATATCGACGGGCTCTGGGAGCTATGAAATAGCGGCTCTATAACCCGGGCCAAAACGCACACTGTCGTCGTTTACATCGTGGACGAAAAACAAGAACCCCTACCAGGCGATGTGGCATTTTTCGGTATTCAGCGTGAATCGAAAATACTTCTTTTCATCAGCACTTCTTTTAACCTCCACTGGTGTTAACTGAAACTTATTGCGAAGACTACAATGACGTGTGAGTACGCGAGACAATTTTTTTTTTCATGCCGGCGAGCACTGCATCCGTGACCCGCTGAAATATTGCCGGTGGGGAGTAAAGTCCAGATGGCATTACATTATACTCAAAGATGCTCGCTGGCGTCATAAAGGCGGCCTGCATTCTCTTAGTTTCTTTTGTCGACTTCAGTCTATCAGTAGCTGCTCTCGAGGCCTATCGATGTGAAGTACTTGGAAGAGTCTGCTCAGCGTTCCGTCGATGCATGGGAGGAGGTACACATCATTGGCATCTAGCTCAAACGACGGTAATCCACACAGAATGAACGCGCACCGTATTTCTTCTTTACACGAATAGACAGAGATTGAGAAAACTTTTATTTAGGTGATTAATTCACAGGAGCCGCATGGTCGGGGCACCTAGTCAAGGACTACACTGGCGGCAGCTGACTTTCGGACTAGCTGGATTATCTATGCAGACTTGCTGGTCCAGGTTGTTTCTGGTCAGGGCCTCCTCCTACTGCTCATCGGTCGGATGTGGCACTATCAATTTTTTTCTTTTTTTTGTCCTGGCATTCCCACGATGCGTGGTAGAGCGTGGGGCTTGCTCCGCATCAGGGACAGTAACTTGGGTATTGTGTGGGTCTGATATTGTGTAGAATGTGAAGACTTGGATATGCGTTTGTTTCTATTCTCCTCCAGTCAATGGCATCTGAGGAGGACGATTGTGTGGCGGTGAGAAACATCGTCTTTCCAGCCCAAGGTGCTCTAGCCTGTCAACATACGGTCCTTGGGGAGGGGTGGAGTAGGGATGGGGATCCGCCCGGTTTGTTAGAGCTCGGCATTGATCATTCGCTACCTCGTTTCCGGCTGGGCCTTCTTGACCAGGTGTCCATGTTATCCTGTGTGAGTTTGAAAGAGTACTTAATAGTGTGCTCTCCCTTCGACGAGGTTTTCCAGCAAGGTAATCCGTGCTGGCTTGTTGGGTGTCCGTCACGACATGCGATGACTTTCAGGTCGGTCTTTACAACATGGACCCTTTTATATATGGATGCTGCCACCTAATTCCTGATAGCTTTAGACTCTCTTGCTAAACTCGGCACGCACATCAGTCTTGCATATTCGTCGGTAACGATGCAGAGCATGGTGGTTGGTGTCTTCAAGAGCTTTGACGATGACGACTTGAAAAGAAGTCTCTTGCTCCTTCTCAGTTCTTTTAAAAATCGTGTTGTAGCTTAGGCAACGCTGGGTTTTTAAAGCGATAGCGTCAATCTGTAAAAAATCCTTTGGCTTCTATTTTTATTTGTGAGTGGAAAATCCGAATTGGTCGAAAATGTGGCTTCGTTGCAGCTGAAGCGACGGATTTGAAACGTGAGTAATAAATAGAAAACTGGTGATTTTAAGGTCACAGCATATTTCGAACGTCATTAGGTCATGTACGAATCTTGAATTAACTAATGTCACTGAAAAAAAATTGGGGCAATCTCTCTGAACTCCAGGCTGTGTTCCTTTGGCTGCGATTCAGAGATGCCGCTCATAGGCCACGCAGGCACGTTCGTAAGGCTTCGTAAAGCAGGGTGTTATACACGAGACATGTCGTGTACCCTTTACATGATATGTAAACAACGTTTGAGTTTGCGTGGGAAAGAGGAGGCGCTGCCGGGACCCGTAGACGCTAAAGCGTCATGCCCTCAAAGGCAGAGCTTAAGTGTCTCCGAAATTTTATCGTAGGTTGGCTCTGGAGCTCGGGCTACTAGAGCCGTTAACAGTGGCTTTGAGAGGGCAGGCATAAAGCTCAGCCCGGCAGTCTAGCCGTAAACCACGCGGGGATGTATATGTTATGGTGTCGATATTCTTCGCTAACGTTTCTCACCAGCGCCTCTGCTTGTCCATTCCTGAAATGAGTGACGACTCTAGGGATGCCAAGTACTCCCCAGGTAGCGCATTACAGCGGGCCAGTATTAGAAATCCGTTGGCAAATCAAGGCTCTAAGTAAGTCCAGAGTTCCCATTGAGCATCTGATCTTGGCTGAACTGCTCACTAACGCATCCAGTGACGGCCCTGGTGCTCCGTCGCTTTACCAGTACTGGCTGTGTCTTCATCAAATCATAGCTATTATGTGCCACGTTAGTCATAATTCTCCCACTCTTTGCCATTGCTGGTGGCGCCATTTTGGAATCATGGTTCTCACATATCATGTGAGCCAGAATTCCTTCATTGTTTGCCAGAATAGACTATGCCATTCCAGATAGCTGTCTATATTGGCCTAGCTTTGACATCACTCATCTAGTGTTAAAAGTATACTGGCGAACGCTGGTCGATCTTGTGCCATCTGATAAAACGACATGACAACGTTCAATATTGCCACAACTGAGATATAGTGTATAATTTTTTGAAACCCGTAAAAACCGACGAGCGCTCTATACAGGGTTCGAGACCTGTATAGGCCTGTTTAATCTCAGTTGAACTATAATTGCATATACACGTGGGCAAATTACATACTTTACGGTGATCCTTGAGATAAAACAGATGTTCCTGGAGCGCATTATATCACTAGAACAGTATTAGAGTAGTACCGCTGTGCTAATATCATACTACTACTGCAATTCTATCCTAATACTCATGCTATGCTGACTTTTAAGTGGCATTTGAGTCAAATGATATTCGACACTTCAAATGGCATTCGGACCCAACGAAGTTTTGCGGAGCTTAACAACAAATTCCAAACGCATTCAATCGCTGTATAGCAATGGTGCTGCTTCCGTCAAGCTTTGTTCTGTCCGTTCGCTGATTTTAAGTGGTACAACGACGTGACGACGAATTCGGTGGTGGCCAGTGGACTCTGCATATTTGGCCACAGAGGAACCGGTCTGTATCATAAGACCGACGACGATACGATTCAGACGAACGACTACAGATCTATGGAATTCTACCGTTAATACTGGGGCAACTAGAGCGGCTGCAACTAACGACTCAAACCTCTATCGAAAGGTCCCGTAAATTTAGTCATTAGCAAATGCGCGCTGGCATGACGGAATGGTTATGATGCGTTTAATTATGTACGCCTTTGCCAAGCCGCTACTCGAAAAAATATATTCTTTTTATGCGAAGCATAATAGGGACACTACTTAGCTCAACCATAGCCCAGCCTGGCGCGGCCGCGACCACCAAGGCTAACTCCCGCTCCTCTCGCTAGGGGCGTTGCAGCGGAGCACGTGGTCTGACGTCACGACAGCTGAGGAGAGACGGGGCTCAACTCGCGCGGTCGCCGCGCTGCCGCGACCACCAAGGCTAACTCCCGCTCCTTCCGCAAGTGGCGCTGCAGCAGGACAGGGCGAGATAATTATATTAGGCGACATGAATGCACACATAGAAGACCTGGATGGGTACACGGATTCGGCAGGAAGCATGCTGCAGGACATGTGTGACAGGCATGATTTAGTTGTATGCAACAGCACCGAGAAGTGTGAAGGGCTCATAACATGGGAGGCGGGGAGTCTGCACTCGACGATAGATTATGCACTAATGTCACAGAGGATGTATAACAGATTAGGGGTAATGAGCATAGATGAAGATGGTTCCAGAAGTCTAGGCAGTGACCACAAGCGCATCAAGTTGAGCTTCAGAAGAAAAAGCAATGTAGGACTGAATCAACAAAAACAATCAGGGGGAAATTTTTACTCAGAAAAGCAATTGGAAGTAGCAGCCAAACAAATCGAGAAAGTAATTTTTGAGGATAGTGAAACAGAATGGACTTATACCAAATTAACTCGATTACTGGAGCTAGAGCTAGCTAAGGTGCGAGTAAAGCTAAAAGGGAAAAGATGCAAACCCAAGAGTTGGTGGAATGAGGAGGTCAAGAGGGCAATAGAAAAGCGCAAGGAAGCATCCAGGGAACACAGATATTCCAAGAAGAGGGGGGAACCAAAACCCGAAGTAGACAGAAAATGGGATACCTTCATAAAGTGTAGAAGGGACGCATCCTATTTGATTAATGAGAAAATTAGAAGAAAGGGTGCGCAATGGATGTCAAAAGTAAATAAAAAGGATAGAAAAGCAGCCCAAAAATTCTGGAAACATCTAAATGCAATGAGTAATAAAACTACGCTAGAACAAAGGTTTATTGTTACAGATGAGGGTATTCGACTAGAAGGGGATGAAGCAATAAAACACATAGGAACAAGGATGACGCAAAAATTTTCAGCAAAGCACGTGGTACATAATTTATCGAAGGAGGATAGACCGGTTACAGCAATAGCTTCACTTGAGCAAGGAGAGTGGGAAAGGGCAGAGAAGAAGGTTCCTAGTGGCACATCAACAAGACCAGATGGTATCCCGATTATGTTGATAAAGAAGTTAGGACCAAAATCCAAGCAAACATTAATACAGGTAATGAACAAAATGATAGTGGATGAGAAAGTTCCCGATGAATGGCGATTAAGTAGAATGAACATGATATATAAGGGAAAGGGGGACAAAGCAGACGTAAGTAACTATCGCCCCATAACAGTGACATCTGTGGTTTACAGGGTGGTGATGCAAATTATAAAGGATAGACTGCAGGCTTGGGTGGAGAATGAGGGGGTGTTAGGGGAACTACAGAATGGGATCCGGAAACAAAGGAGGTTGGAGGACAATCTATTTTCATTGACACAGTGTTTAGAAATTGCGGAAAAGGAACATAGGTCCTTATTGCTAGCATTTCTGGATATTAGGGGAGCCTATGACAACGTTACACAGGAGCATTTGTGGGACATATTGGGCACATTGGATGTGGAAAATGGAGTAATTAATCTTTTAAAAGATATACATAGAGGTAACAGAGTGCTCATAAAATGGGAAAAAATGTATCAGGGCCTGTAGAGATACAGCGGGGGCTTAGACAAGGATTTCCTCTGTCCCCATTGTTGTTCATGTTGTACCTGCAAGGTTTGGAGGCCAAGCTAGAGGGGAGCGGACTAGGTTTCAACCTATCTTTTTTCAAGCAAGGGGAATTGATTCAACAGACATTACCGGGACTAATATATGCGGACGATATAGTGATAATGGGTGACAACAAGGAAGACCTGCAGAAGTTGTTAGACTTATGCATTACAGAGGGAGATAGATTAGGCTTCAAGTATAGTAAGGAAAAATCTGCAGTCATGACATTTAATGAAGAGGGCGGCGAGCATAGAATACAGGAGTTTGTGCTAAAAGTAGTGAATGAGTACAAGTATCTTGGGGTGTGGATAAATAACAGTGTTGAGTATCTGACAGAGCATGAAAAATATGTAATGAATAAAGCTAGTAGGAATGCAGCTGTCATGAAAAATAGGGCACTGTGGAATTACAATAGGTATGAGGTGGTAAGAGGGATCTGGAAAGGGGTGATGGTCCCTAACCTGACCTTCGGGAATGCGGTCCTGTGTATGAGGCCAGATGTTCAAGCAAGGCTGGAAATTAGGCAACGGGGAGTAGGGAGGTTAGCTTTGGGAGCACATGGCAATACACCAAATCAGGGGGTACAGGGTCGTATGGGATGGGCGTATTTCGAGAGCAGAGAGGCTAGCAGTAAGATAGCATTTGAGGAACGATTGAGAAGGATGGAGGAAAAGCGGTGGGCTAGAAAAGTTTTCAGATACCTGTATATAAAGAATGTTGACACGAAATGGAGAAAGCGAACTAAAAAATTGACAAGCAAATATCTGGACAGCAGTAAGGGGGCAAATCAGATTATCGGTTAAGAAAAAGGTTAAAGGAACAGAGAGAGCTTTGTGGAAAACAGGGATGCTGACGAAATCGGCACTAGAAACATACCGGACCTTTAAACAGGAAATTGTCAAAGAAAATATCTATGATAATTGTAGGGGAAGTTCTTTGTTGTTTGAGGCCAGGACTGGAGTTTTGCGGACTAAGACGTATAGAGTCAGGTACCAGGAGATAGACACTTTGTGCATTGCGTGCGGAGAGGAGGAGGAAACAGCTGAACACTTGATACTTTTCTGTAAAGGGCTTCACCCTACAGTGGAAGGCAGCGGGGCTGACTTACCTAAGGCATTGGGGTTTGGGGATATTGAAGGGAAAGTGGATTTTAAGAGATTAGAAGTAACCAAGCGAAGGTTATCTGATTGGTGGCTAAAAGCATGACAGGAGTAAAATTTCACAAGACATGGCTAGGTGGCTTGAGCCACCGCCCGATGTAAAGGGTTCAGCCGTATCCATCCATCCATCCATTGTCTGACGTCACGCCTGCTGAGGAGAGACGAGGCTCAACTCGCGCGGTCGCCGCGCGGCCGCGACCACCAAGGTTAACTCCCGCTCCTCCCGCTAGGGGCGATCCTCACGCCGAGGCAGTCATACAGCGAGATGCCGCCTACAGACAGGGAAGCTCGGCGGTATGAAATGCGTAAGCTTCAGCGTCTATGCTTCGCATCCTAGGTTTAACCTTAGCTAAGCCAGGCAATTTTTTTAGCAGTGCACAGACACAGGACACGCTTTGTCCGATTTCTGGGCATAATGACCTGCCTATCTGTCATGGAATTTATGTATTTGAAAGCGCTTTCGGACGCTCTGTTTGCGCGAGTACCTGAAAACTAGCCCCAAGGCATATCCTTCAGAAAAATGAGATAATTTTCTTTTAACAAGATTTTTAAATTAAAACCACTTTTTTGCTTTACTCTAGAGAATTCACTGCCACACTGCGCAGCGGGTGCCTGCTTTGGGAGATCCTAAATCAAACGTAATAAATTATTGCATGTACATTCGCTAAACCGGCTTTTTGCGCTAATTTAGGAACGTCCAGAAACGAAGCAGTGGCCTCGTAATTTACAATTATAAGTTGCGCACGCGTCAAATATTAGGCCGCCGCTTCATAAACGCAGACGGGCTCGCGCTAGCAGATTCCTACGCTTCCGTACGTCGTTCCCTGCGATCATATCTTTTCCTTATGTGCTCTTCGATTTTTTTTGCTTCCATTCCTGCAAATCATAATGTTGCAAGTTGATGTTTTTTGTGCATTTTATTGCTCTGTTGCGTAATTTGCATTGAGGGCTATAGTTCGAGTCTTGCTCACGACTTTGGTTATTTGCTCGAAAGTATTATTTTTTACTTTCGAACAGTACCTTTACTGATGAAAGGCATAGTATATAGTTCCGAATCACAATTCAAGGCGTTTTTGTTTGTTTTTGTTTTCTTGCGTGAAAACTTCCACGAGAACAAAAAATTTGAAGGTTATTCAACGACCAACAAATACATCCCCTGAGAAATGACTTTAGACGCATGCTGACCTAGCTTGTTTGGCACATGTCGCTTATATAATACTATTAAAGCATCGAAAAAAAGCATCGAAAAGCATCGAACGTGATCCTTTTCCTGCTGTTTTGCAGCAATTTTTTGATGTTTCCTCATTTCCCATACCTTTCTTTCTTATAGATATTGCCTTCTAAACTGCCCATGACTCATTCTCCCAGAATTCCAAACCTTTTTCACGTGTTTCGGCCCCCGTCATCTCTCTCTTTGAACTCTTGTACCGCCCCAAGTCTTTTCCAGGTATCAAATCGAGTCAATCAAGTCAAATCATTTTATTTTCCCCAGACATTTACTGGTTGGAGCACCTGAGCTAATAGCTGCTCGAGGCAAAATGACGTGGCCCAGGTGACCATTACATGGTAGGGCGTGGTGAACCTGAAAACACTACAATGTAGACACCTCGAAATAGACAGAGCATAACAACGGAACCGACGTGTTCACATGTGCGCTACACAAGCGCTCAAAAAGCAAGATATGTCTTATGCAAAACATTGTAGCTCCAATAAATAAATCATGTAATCATACATTGCAATTTTCTAATGAAACCCTGAGGGGTATTATAACATATTTCTCATACAAAACAACCGAAAACTACTTGAAATGGCAGACACCTGCAAGTTATACAAAAATGAAAACACCACAGCACATATGTAAAGCAAAAAAATAAAAATTGGCAGCAATGTACAGAAAACAAGTGCACTAGGTTATGAGAAAAGCACAATTCGACAGATATGTTGCAAGACTAGTAATCAGATCATTGTTCATGCGATATTTAGTCTGATATCTTAAGAAGCCGTTTCCTCAAGTGGTTCAACGTGGGCTTACTATCATAACTGCAGCCATTCTGTAGTGATGGAAGATTATGTTTTAGTGACTGCTTTTTATAGTTAGTGTGGAAGCACGACACGAACCAAATTTCGGAGTTTATTTTTGAAACCATACTTTCGTGACGTATAATAACGCGGTGGCAATTAAGAAGTCATGGATGAAGCCTCAGGAAAGATAAAATGAGCGTAAAATACAAAATTCGTACAAACACGACCCGGGGATGATATTGTAGGCTGCCAACAAGGGAGTGGTGTGAGAGAGGAATTCGTGGTTTGCAAAGTAACGGAGGATTCTTTTTTGCAGGACACATATTTTGTGCATATTAGTGGTTGTTGTGGTTCCCCAAACAAGAGGGTAGTAGTAGATGTGTGAGGCAAATAATGCATAATATAGTTGAAGCTTAATTTGCATTGGAAGGATTGTCCGGCAACGTGAGACAGCGGCAACTGCTTTGGAGATTTTCTCGCATATGTCTACAACAAGCAAATCCCAGTTTAGATTATCGCTGAATATAACTCCTAGTATTTTGTGTGACTCAACAATTTCTATATGCAGGCCGTCATGGGTGATTGGATGGTTGAATTGATATGCTTTATTTTTCGCTCTAAAAATTATGACCTTTGTCTTTGTTGGGTAGACTTTGAGTCCGTTTAACTGTCACCATGCGGACAACTTCATAAGAAAGTTTTGGCACTGCTCTCGCAGCACATTTGCATCTGGACTGGGCATAAGTATTGTAAAGTCATCGGCGTTTATGATGAATTTAATTGCTTTGTCAATGGGTATATTATCACTGACAAAGGCATTAAACAGTAGTAGTAGTAGTAGTAAAGACTTTTATTCGACCATAATTTATAGGCCGAGCATGTCGACCGCATGGGCGACCAGAAGCCGCTGTTCTTCTTCCCCTTCAGCGCCAAGCCAGTCGAGCCAGGTGGTGATGGATAGAAAGGGTGGGGGGAAGGAACCCGACTGTTGAGCAGCCGGGCAATAGAAGAGGCAATGAGCCAGGTCCGCATAGGTGCAGGGGCAGTTGGGACAGGAAGGGTCCGACCGATAGCGATAGAGGAAGAGGCGGGACGGGGTGATAACTGCATTCATCTGAATGTGCCGAAGAAGGCGAGACTCCGGCACCGTGAGTGATGGATGAGGGGGAGGGTAAAGGCGTTTGTCGAGGCGGAGCTCAAGGTAGACCTCTTTTATGGTGCGGCGAAGGGTGAGCCTCCCACCGTCCTCCGAGGGCTTGGGCCAGGGGATCAACGGTGCCCGGAAAAGTGTGTCGCGGGCGAGCTGATGGGCCAGCTCATTGCCGTCAATCCCTGAATGCCCAGGGACCCAGCGGAGAAAAACGATGGAAGGCTGCAGTGCGGAGACCGCTCGTTCGACCTCCTGTTGGAGAGAAGGGGTCAGGGTGCGTTTCTGTATGTGGTGTATAGCGGCTTGTGAGTCTGAATAGACTGTGTACTCTTGGAGAGAAGGAAGGAGGGCAAATGACTGGAGGGCATGCGCAATGGCGAGGACCTCGAGGAACAATGCGTCTGGAGGGTGTAGATACGGCCCGCTGGTGTGGGTTTCAGGAGCAGGGAGGTGTGGATGGTACAGGGCGTAGCCGCAGGAACCTCGAGGAGCCACGAAGGAGGCATCCGTGTAAGCTACACCCTGGGTATCAAAGAGAGGGGAATGGTGCTGTGCGGCCGCATGACGACGTCCGGCGTGCAGGACGGGGGACATGTTGGTCGGGAGGGGAAGGATACGAAGATTGGGAGCGGGGGTGGGAATAGGAGAGGTAAACGGGGAGATTGGAATGGGCGAGATACCCGCTTGAGTCAATAACCACTTACCCTGACGGGTAAGGGAAAGCCGGGCAAGTTGCGAGTCACGATGGAGACTGAGAAGAGAACGAAGAGGATGGAAGAGGCCTGTGGCAAAGAGCTTAGTGGTAGAGGTAGTGATAGGGAGGTTGAGAGCTGCCTTGTAGAGGCCCACAAGGGCAGTCTCGAGAGCGTTGAGTCTGATTGAAGGAAGCGTAGGGTGCAAAGTACAAGACTTTGTTGAGGGCCAGCGCGTGGGCAACGCGGCACGCGTGAGCCTCGTGGAGACCTGAGCGTCGAGTGACCACGCGCCGCAGGAGGTGAGTTACAGAGTGGCAGGTGGTGACAGCGCGGTGGAGGGCTTGCACATTCTTAGCCGCATGCAAAGGGAAGCCAAGAACTTTGCACTGTGTGACGACAGGAATGGGAGAGCCAGAAAGGTGGAGAGAGACGAAGTGGTTGTGTGAGCGCTGGTAGGAGGAATGGTTGAGAAGGAGAAGCTCGGATTTCTCAGGAGCAGGAGAGAGGCCAGCGGTGGTGAGAAAGGAGTCGATGAGATCTAGGCCACGTTGCAGGGTGTCCTGTACGTGACCGGGAGAGCCAGATGAACACCAGAGAGTGATGTCATCGGCGTAAAATATATGATGTAGGTCGGGAATTTCAGCTAGCTGGGAGGCGAGAGGGGCCATAGCGAGATTGAAAAGGGTAGGAGAGAGAACAGCACCTTGAGGAGTGCCACGGGTGAGGTGGTGTGAGTTAGACAAGTGGGTATCTACTCGAAAGCGAGCCACACGTTTAGAGAGGAATGAGCGGATATAGGAGTACATGCGGGAGCCACAATCCAAAGAGGCGAGTTGAGAAAGGATGTGATCGTGGCAAACACCGTCAAAGGCCTTGCGAACATCGATAGTCACAAGTGCGTAAATTTGAGTGGGTGTAGGGGACAGGAACGTTTGCTGGAGAACCAGAAACATGTCTTGTGCACAGACGCGGCGTCGGAAGCCAATGAGAGAATGGGGGAAGAACTCCCGTGCCTCAAGAAAATCAGAGAGGCGAGTCAGAGCCATTCGCTCAAGGGTCTTACCAACGCACGACGTCAGGGAGATTGGGCGGAGGTTAGAGAGAGAGGGTGGTTTGCCCGGCTTTGGAATCATAGAAATAAGGGAGGATGTCCAGGAGCTCGGCAAGCAGCCGCTCCCCCAGGCCTCATTGTAGGTTTGAAGGAGGAATTCTTTGGCGCAGTCAGGAAGGTTACGAAGTGTGGTGTATGTAATGGCATCCTCACCGGGAGCCGAGCGTGTAGAATTAGCAGCCAGAGCAGATTCGAGCTCCCGGAGAGTGAAGCATTGGTCCAGATCGGGGTTAGGTCCACCTGAGTACACCGGGTAGGAGGGTGCCAGAGGGGGCGGGAGGTAGAGAGAGGCGAGTTGATCAAAAACTTCGGAGGGAGTCCCCTGAGTGAGGGCTTTAGCTAGAGTGGGAGCAAGGGCAGGCTTATTGCCAAGGAGGGATTTAAAGAGAGACCATGCGGATCGCGAGTGCAATGCAGAATCAAGGCCATCACAAAGAGCACTCCAACGAGAGTGCTCGAGGGAGGCGCAGTGGGCGACGATCTCAGCCCGCAGAGCAGTTATCCGGGAGGAAAGTTGGGCATTGTGTGGTTGGGAGCGAAAGGAGCGTTGAAGACGTTTACGGCGACGCCATAAACGGATAAGGTGTGGATCTGGGTCCTGGATTGGGCAACGAGAGCGAACACGACGGCTACTGGACGTGAGCGCTGCAGAGATGCGCGACGTCCAGTCGTCGTAGGATTGAAAGGAGTCGGAGGCGAGATTAGTGCGAAAAGCATGCCAGTCAGTGTGAATAATCGGATGACAGCGAGGGATGTGGGAAAGAGAGGTGGTGATATGGATGAGAAAGTGGTCACTTAGAAGAGTTTCGGCTGTCACCTGCCAGTGAAAGGAAAGTGAACCCCGAGAGAAAGTGAGGTCGGGTGTCGTGGGGCGTTGTGAGGCAATGCCCGCTCGAGTAGGAGAGCCAGGAGTATTAAGAAGGGTGAGGTGGCGTTCCTGGGCCAGACAATGCAGGAGGCGGCCGGGTTTGAGGGTTTGTGGGTAGCCCCAGAGTGTGTGAGGGGCATTAAAGTCACCACCAAAGAGGAGATGGGAGGTAGAAGGAAGAGAGTGAAGGAATTTGCCCAGAGCAGAGAATAAAGATGAAGTGACAGGGGGGTTGTAAAAAGACAAAAGGACGAGTGAGATGCGGGAAGAAGGGTGATAATAAACCACACAAACAAAATATTTAAGGAGGGTGGAGGGGATGTCAATTTGCTCTACAAGCACGTCACTGCGTACATAAATAGACGCAAGCGGCGTGGCCGTAGTGGCATGGTAGGCGCGGTAGCCTGGGACATTGCGGGCCGTCCGGGTCTCCTGGAGAAGAAGAAAATGAGGCAGAGAGGGGCGGGTGAGTAGGTACTGGTGGAGGGGGGTCTTATTGTGGCAAAGATTTCGGCAGTTCCACTGCACAATTTCGAGGTCCTCGCCAAACGCCATTATGAGAGTGGAGAGGAACGCGATGGTACGCGTTCCTTCTTTTTTTGCCGGGGGCAGTGACTCATGGACGGATTGGAGCATAGATGTGAAAGATTCTAATTGCTTTGATTGTGCTTGGAGGGTGGTAAGAATCTGGAGAACCGAAGTTTCCAGCTGAACCAAGCGAGTGTGATGTGCCTGTGTGGTGGTTTCGACAAGGTCAGCCAAAGGGGCGACCTGGGCGCTGGAGGAGGGAGTGGGGAACGTGGCAAGGTGGTCATTTAGCTAGCTAAGCTGGGAGGTAAGAGAGGAGGTGGTTGTCTGGAGGGTTTGAGTCAAGGCATGTATCTGCTGTTGTAGATCGTGGGAAATGCGCTGCTGCTCTCGCTGCTGGCGTTCCAGTATTGCGAGCCGGAGGTCGAAGGAGCGGCTCGCGTCAGTCAAGGATGGAGAGGGTGGTGTAGTGGAAGAGAGGGACGCTGGCACCGAGGATCCTTTAACTATGGCGGCGAAGGAGACTGGTGGTGACGTGATCGGAGCTGATGGATATTCATGATTAGAGGAGGAGGAGGAGGAGGAGGAGGGGGGTGGTGGGTTGAGTGGCCCGGCGCAAAGCTAGGCGTCGGAGGTATGCAGCTTTAGCACACTCGCGTTGTTTAGCAAGGAGGAAGGGGCAAGTGGGGCCGAGGGAGGGGTGGGTGTTCACCTGGCAATGAAAACACCAGGGCTGGGCACACACATGAGCGGAAGGGTCAGCGGGTAGAGGAGCAGCACAGCGACGGCACTTTGCCGGAACGCTGTGCTGGGGTCATTGGTGGGCGCGGTGGCCTAGAGTGAGACAACGGGTGCAGGTGGGAGGCTTAGGTTTATGAGGACGGCACCGGAAGGCAACGCGTTTGAAATATACAAAGTGGGGGATGACGGTACCAGTGAACGTTATGAGCACTGATTGAGTGGATCCCATCATGCGAGCAGCGAGAATATCTGTTTTGAAAGATTCTAGACCATGCATGAGCTCATCAGGAGTGAAGTGGCCACCGGCGTTATGGATGACGCCGAGGCATGAGATGGGGGGATGGGGGGAATAAGTTTTGATGCTGACAGGCTTACCGTGAAGGTGAAGGTGCGTGATAGAAAGTAGGAGGTGGGCGGTGAGAGGAGAATGAGTTTTTAAAAACACAAGGCTTTGGGCTGGCTTGGCCTGAAGGGTGATGTCTGCACTGGTCTTGGAGGAAAGTTGCGCAGCGGAGGTGACTGCGGCGAGCACGTCGTAGAGAGGCAGCTTGGGACTAAGGGTACCAGGAGGGAGTTGTATGCCAACAGTGATGAGCTCGGAGCGGGGTCGGGTGGCGGAAGCAGGCTTACGGCTGGCACCGATGGTGCTCCAGCCGATTTCCGGGGATGGAGTGTCGTCTACCGGGGACACCATGAAGTCCATGTCTGCCGATGAATCGTCAGCCTGAGGCGCAATCTGCGACGCTGGTGCCGGGCTGCAGGTCTTGGTGTCAGCGGGTAACGTGGCTGGTGTAGGCGCGGCGGCACCGGCAGCGTCGACGAACGCAGGCGGCTGCGACGCGTCTATGGGCCCAAAGGTGTTGACGTCTCTTAGAGCGTGGAGTTGGCGAGCAGTGGACGCTGCGGCGACGACGAACGCTGCCGGCTGCGCCGCGGCCGTCGATCCGGAGCTCCCAGCGTCGCTCACAGTGTTGGTTGCGACAGGATTTTGCGCGGTGGCGTGGGCGGTTGGAGTAGGCCCCGCGGTGGCGGCATCAGTGGGTCTGGGCTGCAGGGGCTTCGTGAGACGCTGCATTGCAGAGGTGCAGGCGCGGCGCTTTAGGGTTAGCGAGGCACCGCGCCGCTTCAGACTTTTGGAGGCGCTTGAAGGGCCAGCCCGGCAGCGCGCCGTGATGCCGATGGTATCCACGTGCTTCGGAAGCATTCCGGAAACGATGGAGAGGAAATCCAGGGGCGGGCGAAGCCCTGGATTAGGCCAGGGGCAGGTGAAAGCGGAGCTCGATAGGCAGCCAGCGAAACAGGGCGGCGCCACCTAGCGGAGGTCCGCATTAAACAACAGCGGTCCAAGTAGGCTTCCTTGCGGAACACCGTTAGTGACTGGTAGAAGGTTGGATCGATGGTTACCCAAGCTTACCATTTGTGTTCTGCCGCTTAAATAGGATTTAATTAATTCCAGGGGTGTGCTACTGACATCGTACCAAGATAGCTTTTGTTATAAGGATGCTATGGCTTAAGGAGTCAAAAGCTTTCGTGAAGTCTACGAAAAGGCCAAGGGTTACAAAGTTTCTATCAATGTTATCCAATAGAGTTTCAGAGTTAAGAGAGCAGTTTCGGTTGTTTTCCCGGCTCCGAAACCATGTAAGTCATCGCTGAAATCATTTTTTTAGTTCCAAATATTTCATGAGACGTGTGAACATAAGCTTTTCCACCCCTTTAGAAAGGACGGGAAGGATGCTTATTGGCCTGTAATTATCCGCGATGTTCTTATCACCACCTTTAAATGACCGAAACTCTACACGGTTTCATTTCAGTGGGAAAGACGCCAGATCGAAAATTAACTTAAATACCTTCACCAATACTGGAAAAAGAAATTCTAGTACATATTTTACAGGCTTGATTTCTAGAATATCACAATCTAAAGCAACGCTGTTATTGAGCATATTGTATGTTCTGGACATTTAGGTTTCGTCAGTGGGTTCCATAAAAAGACTGCTTCCGGGGCTGCAAATTATATTTTCATCCTGTGTCACGAGGTTTACTGTTGCGCCTATGCGGACAAAATGCTTATTGAAGTAATCTGCAAGCGACTTGCCGGTGAGTTCTTGGTCGCCAACAAGAATCCTATCTTGGGCTGATTTGAAGCTGCTGCGGCCCAGTACTTTGTTCACTACTTTCCAAGCTAGGTTAGGCTGATTTCCAAATATATCTGCAAATAGGTGATGATAATACGCATGCTTTGCTCATTTGATCTCGGCGTTTAGTTTATTTCGCGTCTTTTTGAATTCCGGAAAAGCCTCTGGGTCACGCCTGCACAGGAGAGAATGGTACAAGCGGCTTTTATGCGTTACCATTCTTGTGTGGCATCGCGTGATCCAGGGCTTGTTTTATTTTCTTTGAGCACGTGCCTTTTTTAAAAGAGAAATATCCGTGTAAGCGCACAAACGTTTCAATAAAAGGCGAATAAGCCTCAACCGGGTATGTTTTTTTAACAAAAAAAGACCTGTCCCAAGTAATTATTACATTTTTAAACGGTTCCATTGCATCAGGTGTAATACACTGAGAAGAGAAAGAATCGCGAACTTTCACATACTGCCGTTTGCATTCTTGGAATAAAACATAAATACAGGGCAGCGGTCGCTTACAAAACATGCAGATGTGCCGACATGCTGCATGGTTGTTTCAATGTAGGTGATAATTGGATCTAGTGCCGATGTACTTGACAATGTGACGCAATTGGCTCGGGAAATTATGTTCGTAAAACCAGTTGAAGATAATCTGGTAGTGAAATTGAAAGCTGTGTTGCTGTCTTCTAAAATATCAACGTTAAAATGTTCAGAACACATTAGCTGCATTTGGTTTCAGAAACATATTCCAAAAACACTTCTAAAAACTACAGAGAGCAAAACAAGTTGCCACTGGGAGGGCGGTGAACAACAGATTGGATTTCATCCTTGCTTTGTAACACCAACATTTCATACTCAACAATTACTTTGGTATATTTATGCAAAATATATTTTTTATACGCATCAATATATATTTTAGCATCACCACCTCTTCGATCTGTACGATTAAGGAAGAATCCTCTGTACTCATACAGGTTAAGGGTAATGCAGACCTTGTAGTACCATGTTTCAGTCAACATAATTTATTAAATTTAAAGCTAAACAGGTTTAAAAGGCTATTGATAGCGACATCTTTGTTAATTGCCGAACGGGTGTTCAAATGTTGGACAGATGTGCTAGGGAGGGAAAACAGATTCTGCTAGAGCAAACGCTTGATAGTCTATACTGAACGGCTAATGCGCTTTTTAAAATTCAATTTATCTTTGGAAGGTCGTGTTCTCCGGCAATCTGTATTGACTTAGAGGTATCTATGTGGTTCGCAAATACAGTATTGTGCGTTTTTATCGCTGACACTTTCAAAAATTTCCCCGCCTCAACCGCTGGCTCGTTTGCTGTGAAACTGCACACAGAGCTTGCGTATTATGGTAACTTTTGTATCGTAGCAAGTTTGACAATGGTACTTACTTAGTTCAGGCGTACATGATGCGAAAACGTAAGCGTCTACGAGAGATCGGCGAGCCAAAACCCGCAGACGACGGTTTTTCACTGAGAACCGGCAGTGGGGCCGTCTGTTTTCGGCAGCGGAAAGCGTCCCCACTAGGCCGCCGAGGCGAGCGTTGCAAGGGGCGCGGGCCCTTTGAATATGCCGTTCGGCATTTGCTTCACCTTAAGTAGTTTCAAATTATAGCACTAAAAAGAAACCAATTCCAGGCGTATCGCATCATTTGCCCGAGCTCCTTGCAACGCTCGCTTCGGAGGCCTAGTCGGGTGGCTTTCCACTGCCGAAAACAGATGGCGCCACTGCCGGCTCTCAGCGAAAAAGCGTCGTCTGCGGGTTTTGGCTCGCCGATCTCTCGTAGACGCTTACGTTTTCGCATCATGTGCGCCTGAACTAAGTAAGCACCATTGCCAAACTTGCTACGATACAAAAGTTACCATAATACGCAAGCTCTGTGTGCAGTTTCACCGCAAACAAGCCAGCGGTAGAGGCGGGGAAATTTTTGAGTTTCAGCGATAAAAACGCACAATACTGTATTTTGAAATTGAACGACCACACTGATTACCATTTATGTTCTGTTTTTCTTTTGCTGGCCCAACCAAGCAGCCGTTTAAGCGCGGGACAAAGATGTCCATTGACATATACAGGTGCTGAGCCATTGTCGGTGTCATTGCCATTGAAACCTACGTCTGCGTGTGTGAGCTTAGCGTTTTTGCTTTCTTGAATGCCACACCACGTTTTGCGCGTGATTTAAATAGCACTATTATGTTTGACTTGTCTGGGTTGCGGGTTGACAATCGATGGCAGACTTCAATATCAGGAGGCGTGATTGAGAATTAGATGCAACTGCCTAATCTGGATACGTTGTCAAGAACATTTTCCTTTTTTCTTTCGATACCTTGGGCTTCGGCGTTTAAGTTTCTCAAGTATTGCTCAAGGCTCACACTTCTCCTCTGGTATTCATCTTCCTTTCTTTATAGATGATCGCAATTTGCACGAAGTGCTTGGTTTTCGTTTTGCTGGGCAGTGTTATTTGCAACTTCAGCCTTTAACTTCTTTTTCTGTGCTTCAGTTGTGGAATCAGAAAATTCTATGCTTTGGACTATAATTCTTTCAATAAAGGCCGAGTTTGGGCGAGATGGTTTACCATGCTGAACGTGCTCGCGAGCGCTCGACACACAACACGAGCGCTCGTGTTGTGTGTCTTATTCAACGTCCTTGTTTTTTGCGCTTTACGTTCAGTATATTACTTTTTTCATTTTGTATCTCGCGAAGTTCAGTGCGAAAGTCTCGCTCACACGCCTCACGTAGAAACTTGAGCTCCTGGCGGAGCTCGCCTTTAAACTTCAGGATATCTGCTTATATTTACTCTTTAAATTTTGCGAGATTCCTATCCATTGATGTAGCAGTCAACAAGCACACACCCACACGTCAAACTTGGCAGCAGCGACGATAGGGACTATATCGAAGGAAAAAGTGCACACAAGACACCGGCCTGCGGGAAAAGCAGACTGGTTTTCAGGCGTTGTTCCAGTCGTCGTCGCCACTCCCAAGTGACCTCGGCGCTAATTGTGGCTCTTTATAAGTCCAGAGCGCTGATGACCGTGCGGCCTGGTGTTGAACCTCTGGATGGGTTCCGTGTGCTGGTGTGCGGCATGCTGACACGTTACCGGCGCAGGCATCTGCAGTCGGCTGGCAATTCAGGCTTCAATATCGCTGTGTCCGAGGTATTTGCGGGAAAAGCAGACCCGTGTTCATGGGTTGTTCCAGTCGTCGCTGCCGCTGCCGAGTGACCTCGGCGCTAATAGTGGCAATTTATAAGTCCAGAGCGCTGATGACCGTGCGACCTGGTGTTGAAACTCTGGATGGGTTCCGTGTGCTGGTGTGCGCCATGTTGACACGTTACCGGCGCAGGCATCTGCAGTCGGCTTGGACTTCAGGCTGCAATATCGCTGTATCCGAGGTATCTGCGGGAAAAGCAGACCCGTGTTCATGGGTTGTTCCATTCGTCGTCGCCGCTGCCAAGTGACCTCGGCGCTAATTGTGGCTTTATAAGTCCAGAGCGCTGATGACTGTGCGACCTGGTGTTGAAATTCTGGATGGGTTCTGTGTGCTGGTGTGCGGCCTGTTGACACGTTACCGGCGCAGGCATCTGCAGTCGGCTGGCAATTCAGGCTGCAATATCGCTGTATCCGAGGTACCTGCGGGAAGATCAGACCCGTGCTCATGGGTTCTTCCAGTCGTCGTCGCCGCTGCCAAGTGACCTCGGCGCTAATTGTGGCTCTTTATAAGTCCAGAGCGCTGATGACTGTGCGACCTGGTGTTGAAATTCTGGATGGGTTCCGGGTGCTGGTGTGCGGCCTGTTGACACGTTACCGGCGCAGGCATCTGCAGTCGGCTGGCAATTCAGGCTTCAATACCGCTGTATCCGAGGTATCTTCGCGAAAAGCAGACCCGTGTTCATGGTTGTTCCAGTCGTCGTCGCCGCTGCCAAATGACATCGGCGCTAATTGTGGCTCTTTATAAGTCCAGAGCGCTGATGACCGTGCGACCTGGTGTTGAAACTCTGGATGGGTTCGGTGTGCTGGTGTGCGGCATGTTGACACGTTACCGGCGCAGGCATCTGCAGTCGGCTGGCAATCCACGCTTCAATATCGCTGTATCCGAGGTATCTGCGGGAAAAGCAGACCCGTGTTCATGGGTTGTTCCAGTCGTCGTCGCCGCTGCCAAGCAACCTCTGCGCTAATTGTGGCTCTTTATAAGTCCAGAGCGCTGAGGACTGTTCGACCTGGTGTTGAAATTCTGGATGTGTTCCGTGTGCTGGTGTGCGGCCTGCTGACACTTACCGGCGCAGGCATCTGCAGTCGGCTGGCAATTCAGGCTTCAATACCACTGTATCCGAGGTATCTTCGGGAAAAGCAGACCCGTGTTCATGGGTTGTTCCAGTCGTCGTAGCCGCTGCCAAGTGACCTCGGCGCTAATTGTGGCTCTTTATAAGTCCAGAGCGCTGGTGACTGTGCGACCTGGTGTTGAAACTCTGGATGGGTTCCGTGTGCTGGTGTGCGGCATGTTGACACGTTACCGGCGCAGGCATCTGCAGTCGGCTGGCAATTCAGGCTTAAATATCGCTGTTCCGAGGTATCTGAGGGAAAATCAGACCCGTGTTCATGGTGTTCCAGTCGTCGTCCCCGCTGCCAAATGACCTCGGCGCTAATTGTGTCTCTTTATAAGTCCAGAGCGCTGATGACCGTGCGACCTGGTGTTGAAACTCTTGATGGGTTCGGTGTGCTGGTGTGCGGCATGTTGACACGTTACCGGCGCAGGCATCTGCAGTCGGCTGGCAATCCAGGCTTCAATATCGCTGTATCCGAGGTATCTGCGGGAAAAGCAGACCCGTGTTCATGGGTTGTTCCAGTCGTCGTCGCCGCTGCCAAGTGACCTCGGCGCTAATTGTGGCTCTTTATAAGTCCAGAGCGCTGATGACCGTGCGACCTGGTGTTGAAAGTTTGGATGGGTTCCGTGTGCTGGAGTGCGCCATGTTGACACGTTGCCGGCGCAGGCATCTGCAGTCGGCTGGCAATTCACGGTTCAATACCGCTGTATCCGGGGTATATACTGGAATAGCCAGACCCGTGTTCATGGGTTGTTCCATTTGTCGTCGCCGCTGCCAAGTGACCTCGGCGCTAATTGTGGCTCTTTATAAGTCCAGAGCGCTGATGACTGTGCGACCTGGTGTTGAAACTCGGGATGGTTTCCGTGTGCTGGTGTGCGCCATGTTGTCATGTTACCGGCGCAGGCATCTGCAGTCGGCTGACAACTCGGGCTTCAATATCGCTGTATCCGAGGTATCTGCGAGAAAAGCTGACCCGTGTTCATGGGTTGTTCCAGTCGTCGTCGCCGCTGCCAAGTGACCTCGGCGGTAATTGCGGCTCTTTATAAGTTCAGAGCGCTGATGACCGCGCGACCTGGAGTTGAAATTCTGGATGGGTTCCGTGTGCTGGTGTGCGGCATGTTGACACGTTACCGGCGCAGGCATCTGCAGTCGGCTAGAAATTCAGGCTTCAATATCGCTGTACCGAGGTATCTTCGGGAAAAGCAGACCCTTGATCATGGGTTGTTCCAGTCGTTGTCGCCGCTGCCAAGTGACCTCGGCGCTAATTGTGGCTTTTTATAAGTCCAGAGCGCTGATGACTGTGCGACCTGGTGTTGAAATTCTGGATGGGTTCCGTGTGCTGGTGTGTGGCATGTTGACACGTTACCGGCGCAGGCATCTGCAGTCGGCTGTCAATTCAGGCTTCAATACCGCTGTATCCGAGGTATCTGTGGGAAAACCAGACCCGTGTTCATGGTTGTTCCAGTCGTCGTCGCCGCTGCCACATGATCTCGGCGCTAATTGTGGCTCTTTATAACTCCAGAGCGCTGATGACCGTGCGACCTGGTGTTGAAACTCTGGATGGGTTCGGTGTGCTGGTGTGCGGCATGTTGACACGTTACCGGCGCAGGCATCTGCAGTCGGCTAGAAATTCAGGCTTCAATATTGCTGTACCGAGGTATCTTCGCGAAAAGCAGACCCGTTTTCATGGGTTGTTCCAGTCGTCGTCGCCGCTGCCAAGTGACCTCGGCGCTAATTGTGGCTCTTTATAAGTCCAGAGCGCTGATGACCGCGCGACCTGGTGTTGAAACTCTGGATGGGTTCCGTGTGCTGGTGTGCGGCATGTAGACACGTTACCGGCGCAGGCGTCTGCAGTCGACTGGCAATTCAGGCTTAAATATTGCTGTTCCGAGGTATCTGCGGGAAAATCAGACCCGTGTTCATGGTTGTTCCAGTCGTCGTCGCCGCTGCCAAATGACCTCGGCGCTAATTGTGTCTCTTTATAAGTCCAGAGCGCTGATGACCGTGCGACCTGGTGTTGAAACTCTGGATGGGTTCGGTGTGCTGGTGTGCGGCATGTTGTCACGTTACCGCCGCAGGCATCTGCAGTCGGCTGGCAATCCAGGCTTCAATATCGCTGTATCCGAGGTATCAGCAGGAAAATCAGACCCGTGTTCATGGTTGTTCCAGTCGTCGACGCCGCTGCCAAGTGACCTCGGCGCTAATTGTGGCTCTTTATAAGTCCAGAGCGCTGATGACCGTGCGACCTGTTGTTGAAACTCTGGATGGGTTCCGTGTGCTGGTGTGCGCCATGTTGACACGTTACCGGCGCAGGCATCTGCAGTCGGCTTGGAATTCAGGCTGCAATATCGCTGTATCCGAGGTATCTGCGGGAAAAGCAGACCCGTGTTCATGGGTTGTTCCATTCGTCGTCGCCGCTGCCAAGTGACCTCGGCGCTAATTGTGGCTTTATAAGTCCAGAGCGCTGATGACTGTGCGACCTGGTGTTGAAATTCTGGATGGGTACTGTGTGCTGGTGTGCGGCCTGTTGACACGTTACCGGCGCAGGCATCTGCAGTCGGCTGGCAATTCAGGCTGCAATATCGCTGTATCCGAGGTACCTGCGGGAAGATCAGACCCGTGCTCATGGGTTGTTCCAGTCGTCGTCGCCGCTGCCAAGTGACCTCGGAGCTAATTGTGGCTCTTTATAAGTCCAGAGCGCTGAGGACTGTTCGACCTGGTGTTGAAATTCTGGATGGGTTCCGTGTGCTGGCGTGCGGCCTGCTGACACGCTACCGGCGTAGGCATCTGCAGTCGGCTGGCAATTCAGGCTTCAATACCGCTGTATCCGAGGTATCTTCGGGAAAAGCAGACCCGTGTTCATGGGTTGTTCCAGTCGTCGTAGCCGCTGCCAAGTGACCTCGGCGCTAATTGTGGCTCTTTATAAGTCCAGAGCGCTGATGACTGTGCGACCTGGTGTTGAAATTCTGGATGGGTTCCGTGTGCTGGTGTGCGGCCTGTTGACCCGTTACCGGCGCAGGCATCTGCAGTCGGCTGGCAATTCAGGCTTCAATACCGCTGAATCCGAGGTATCTTCGCGAAAAGCAGACCCGTGTTCATGGGTTGTTCCAGTCGTCGTCGCCGCTGCCAAGTGACCTCGGCGCTAATTGTGGCTCTTTATAAGTCCAGAGCGCTGATGACCGAGCGAGCTTGTGTTGAAACTCTGGATGGGTTCCGTGTGCTGGTGTGCGGCATGTTGACACGTTACCGGCGCAGGCATCTGCAGCCGGCTGGCAATTCAGGCTTAAATATCGCTGTTCCGAGGTATCTGCGGGAAAATCAGACCCGTGTTCATGGTTGTTCCAGTCGTCGTCGCCGCTGCCAAATGACCTCGGCGCTAATTGTGTCTCTTTATAAGTCCAGAGCGCTGATGACCGTGCGACCTGGTGTTGAAACTCTTGATGGGTTCGGTGTGCTGGTGTGCGGCATGTTGACACGTTACCGGCGCAGGCATCTGCAGTCGGCTGGCAATCCAGGCTTCAATATCGCTGTATCCGAGGTATCTGCGGGAAAAGCAGACCCGTGTTCATGGGTTGTTCCAGTCGTCGTCGCCGCTGCCAAGTGACCTCGGCGCTAATTGTGGCTCTTTATAAGTCCAGAGCGCTGATGACCGTGCGACCTGGTGTTGAAAGTTTGGATGGGTTCCGTGTGCTGGAGTGCGCCATGTTGACACGTTGCCGGCGCAGGCATCTGCAGTCGGCTGGCAATTCAGGCTTCAATACCGCTGTATCCGGGGTATATACTGGAATAGCCAGACCCGTGTTCATGGGTTGTTCCATTTGTCGTCGCCGCTGCCAAGTGACCTCGGCGCTAATTGTGGCTCTTTTTAAGTCCAGAGCGCTGATGACTGTGCGACCTGGTGTTGAAACTCGGGATGGGTTCCGTGTGCTGGTGTGCGCCATGTTGTCATGTTACCGGCGCAGGCATCTGCAGTCGGCTGACAATTCGGGCTTCAATATCGCTGTATCCGAGGTATCTGCGAGAAAAGCTGACCCGTGTTCATGGGTTGTTCCAGTCGTCGTCGCCGCTGCCAAGTGACCTCGGCGCTAATTGCGGCTCTTTATAAATTCAGAGCGCTGATGACCGCGCGACCTGGTGTTGAAATTCTGGATGGGTTCCGTGTGCTGGTGTGCGGCATGTTGACACGTTACCGGCGCAGGCATCTGCAGTCGGCTAGAAATTCAGGCTTCAATATCGCTGTACCGAGGTATCTTCGAAAAAGCAGACCCTTGATCATGGGTTGTTCCAGTCGTTGTCGCCGCTGCCAAGTGACCTCGGCGCTAATTGTGGCTCTTTATAATTCCAGAGCGCTGATGACTGTGCGACCTGGTGTTGAAATTCTGGATGGGTTCCGTGTGCTGGTGTGTGGCATGTTGACACGTTATCGGCGCAGGCATCTGCAGTCGGCTGTCAATTCAGGCTTCAATACCGCTGTATCCGAGGTATCTGTGGGAAAACCAGACCCGTGTTCATGGTTGTTCCAGTCGTCGTCGCCGCTGCCACATGATCTCGGCGCTAATTGTGGCTCTTTATAAGTCCAGAGCGCTAAAGACCGTGCGACCTGGTGTTGAAACTCTGGATGGGTTCGGTGTGCTGGTGTGCGGCATGTTGACACGTTACCGGCGCAGGCATCTGCAGTCGGCTGGCAATCCACGCTTCAATATCGCTGTATTCGAGGTATCTGCGGGAAAAGCAGACCCGTGTTCATGGGTTCCAGTCGTCGTCGCCGCTGCCAAGCGACCTCGGCGCTAATTGTGGCTCTTTATAAGTCCAGAGCGCTGATGACCCTGCGACCTGGTGTTGAAACTCTGAATGGGTTCGGTGTGCTGGTGTGCGGCATGTTGACACGTTACCTGCGCAGGCATCTGCAGTCGGCTGGCAATTCGGGCTTCAATATCGCTGTATCCGGGGAATCTGCGGGAAAAGCTGACCCGTGTTCATGGGTTGTTCCAGTCGTCGTCGCCACTGCCAAGTGACCTCGGCGCTAATTGCGGCTCTTTATAAGTCCAGAGCGCTGATGACCGCGCGACCTGGTGTTGAAAGCCTGGATGGGTTCCGTGTGCTGGTGTGCGGCATGTTGACACGTTACCGGCGCAGGCATCTGCAGTCGGCTAGAAATTCAGGCTTCAATATCGCTGTACCGAGGTATCTTCGCGAAAAGCAGACCCGTTTTCATGGGTTGTTCCAGTCGTCGTCACCGCTGCCAAGTGACCTCGGCGCTAATTGTGGCTCTTTATAAGTCCAGAGCGCTGATGACCGCGCGACCTGGTGTTGAAACTCTGGATGGGTTCCGTGTGCTGGTGTGCGGCATGTTGACACGTTACCGGCGCAGGCATCTGCAGTCGGCTGGCAATTCAGGCTTAAATATCGCTGTTCCGAGGTATCTGCGGGAAAATCAGACCCGTGTTCATGATTGTTCCAGTCGTCGTCGCCGCTGCCAAATGACCTCGGCGCTAATTGCGGCTCTTTATAAGTCCAGAGCGCTGATGACCGCGCGACCTGGTGTTGAAAGCCTGGATGGGTTCCGTGTGCTGGTGTGCGGCATGTTGACACGTTACCGGCGCAGGCATCTGCAGTCGGCTAGAAATTCAGGCTTCAATATCGCTGTACCGAGGTATCTTCGCGAAAAGCAGACCCGTTTTCATGGGTTGTTCCAGTCGTTGTCGCCGCTGCCAAGTGACCTCGGCGCTAATTGTGGCTCTTTATAAGTCCAGAGCGCTGATGACCGCGCGACCTGGTGTTGAAACTCTGGATGGGTTCCGTGGGCTGGTGTGCGGCATGTTGACACGTTACCGGCGCAGGCATCTGCAGTCGGCTGGCAATTCAGGCTTAAATATCGCTGTTCCGAGGTATCTGCGGGAAAATCAGACCCGTGTTCATGGTTGTTCCAGTCGTCGTCGCCGCTGCCAAATGACCTCGGCGCTAATTGTGTCTCTTTATAAGTCCAGAGCGCTGATGACCGTGCGACCTGGTGTTGAAACTCTGGATGGGTTCCGTGCGCTGGTGTGCGCCATGTTGACACGTTACCGGCGCAGGCATCTGCAGTCGGCTTGGAATTCAGGCTGCAATATCGCTGTATCCGAGGTATCTGCGGGAAAAGCAGACCCGTGTTCATGGGTTGTTCCATTCGTCGTCGCCGCTGCCAAGTGACCTCGGCGCTAATTGTGGCTTTATAAGTCCAGAGCGCTGATGACTGTGCGACCTGGTGTTGAAATTCTGGATGGGTTCTGTGTGCTGGTGTGCGGCCTGTTGACACGTTACCGGCGCAGGCATCTGCAGTCGGCTGGCAATTCAGGCTGCAATATCGCTGTATCCGAGGTAGCTGCGGGAAGATCAGACCCGTGCTCATGGGTTGTTCCAGTCGTCGTCGCCGCTGCCAAGTGACCTCGGCGCTAATTGTGGCTCTTTATAAGTCCAGAGCGCTGAGGACTGTTCGACCTGGTGTTGAAATTCTGGATGGGTTCCGTGTGCTGGCGTGCGGCCTGCTGACACGCTACCGGCGTAGGCATCTGCAGTCGGCTGGCAATTCAGGCTTCAATACCGCTGTATCCGAGGTATCTTCGGGAAAAGCAGACCCGTGTTCATGGGTTGTTCCATTCGTCGTCGCCGCTGCCAAGTGACCTCGGCGCTAATTGTGGCTTTATAAGTCCAGAGCGCTGATGACTGTGCGACCTGGTGTTGAAATTCTGGATGGGTTCCGTGTGCTGGCGTGCGGCCTGCTGACACGCTACCGGCGTAGGCATCTGCAGTCGGCTTGGACTTCAGGCTGCAATATCGCTGTATCCGAGGTATCTGCGGGAAAAGCAGACCCGTGTTCATGGGTTGTTCCATTCGTCGTCGCCGCTGCCAAGTGACCTCGGCGCTAATTGTGGCTTTATAAGTCCAGAGCGCTGATCACTGTGCGACCTGGTGTTGAAATTTTGGATGGGTTCTGTGTGCTGGTGTGCGGCCTGTTGACACGTTACCGGCGCAGGCATCTGCAGTCGGCTGGCAATTCAGGCTGCAATATCGCTGTATCCGAGGTACCTGCGGGAAGATCAGACCCGTGCTCATGGGTTCTTCCAGTCGTCGTCGCCGCTGCCAAGTGACCTCGGCGCTAATTGTGGCTCTTTATAAGTCCTGAGCGCTGATGACTGTGCGACCTGGTGTTGAAATTCTGGATGGGTTCCGTGTGCTGGTGTGCGGCCTGTTGACACGTTACCGGCGCAGGCATCTGCAGTCGGCTGGCAATTCAGGCTTCAATACCGCTGTATCCGAGGTATCTTCGCGAAAAGCAGACCCGTGTTCATGGTTGTTCCAGTCGTCGTCGCCGCTGCCAAATGACATCGGCGCTAATTGTGGCTCTTTATAAGTCCAGAGCGCTGATGACCGTGCGACCTGGTGTTGAAACTCTGGATGGGTTCGGTGTGCTGGTGTGCGGCATGTTGACACGTTTCCGGCGCAGGCATCTGCAGTCGGCTGGCAATCCACGCTTCAATATCGCTGTATCCGAGGTATCTGCGGGAAAAGCAGACCCGTGTTCATGGGTTGTTCCAGTCGTCGTCGCCGCTGCCAAGCAACCTCTGCGCTAATTGTGGCTCTTTATAAGTCCAGAGCGCTGAGGACTGTTCGACCTGGTGTTGAAATTCTGGATGTGTTCCGTGTGCTGGTGTGCGGCCTGCTGACACTTACCGGCGCAGGCATCTGCAGTCGGCTGGCAATTCAGGCTTCAATACCACTGTATCCGAGGTATCTTCGGGAAAAGCAGACCCGTGTTCATGGGTTGTTCCAGTCGTCGTAGCCGCTGCCAAGTGACCTCGGCGCTAATTGTGGCTCTTTATAAGTCCAGAGCGCTGGTGACTGTGCGACCTGGTGTTGAAACTCTGGATGGGTTCCGTGTGCTGGTGTGCGGCATGTTGACACGTTACCGGCGCAGGCATCTGCAGTCGGCTGGCAATTCAGGCTTAAATATCGCTGTTCCGAGGTATCTGCGGGAAAATCAGACCCGTGTTCATGGTGTTCCAGTCGTCGTCCCCGCTGCCAAATGACCTCGGCGCTAATTGTGTCTCTTTATAAGTCCAGAGCGCTGATGACCGTGCGACCTGGTGTTGAAACTCTTGATGGGTTCGGTGTGCTGGTGTGCGGCATGTTGACACGTTACCGGCGCAGGCATCTGCAGTCGGCTGGCAATCCAGGCTTCAATATCGCTGTATCCGAGGTATCTGCATGAAAAGCAGACCCGTGTTCATGGGTTGTTCCAGTCGTCGTCGCCGCTGCCAAGTGACCTCGGCGCTAATTGTGGCTCTTTATAAGTCCAGAGCGCTGATGACCGTGCGACCTGGTGTTGAAAGTTTGGATGGGTTCCGTGTGCTGGAGTGCGCCATGTTGACACGTTGCCGGCGCAGGCATCTGCAGTCGGCTGGCAATTCACGCTTCAATACCGCTGTATCCGGGGTATATACTGGAATAGCCAGACCCGTGTTCATGGGTGGTTCCATTTGTCGTCGCCGCTGCCAAGTGACCTCGGCGCTAATTGTGGCTCTTTATAAGTCCAGAGCGCTGATGACTGTGCGACCTGGTGTTGAAACTCGGGATGGTTTCCGTGTGCTGGTGTGCGCCATGTTGTCATGTTACCGGCGCAGGCATCTGCAGTCGGCTGACAATTCGGGCTTCAATATCGCTGTATCCGAGGTATCTGCGAGAAAAGCTGACCCGTGTTCATGGGTTGTTCCAGTCGTCGTCGCCGCTGCCAAGTGACCTCGGCGCTAATTGCGGCTCTTTATAAGTTCAGAGCGCTGATGACCGCGCGACCTGGTGTTGAAATTCTGGATGGGTTCCGTGTGCTGGTGTGCGGCATGTTGACACGTTACCGGCGCAGGCATCTGCAGTCGGCTAGAAATTCAGGCTTCAATATCGCTGTACCGAGGTATCTTCGGGAAAAGCAGACCCTTGATCATGGGTTGTTCCAGTCGTTGTCGCCGCTGCCAAGTGACCTCGGCGCTAATTGTGGCTTTTTATAAGTCCAGAGCGCTGATGACTGTGCGACCTGGTGTTGAAATTCTGGATGGGTTCCGTGTGCTGGTGTGTGGCATGTTGACACGTTACCGGCGCAGGCATCTGCAGTCGGCTGTCAATTCAGGCTTCAATACCGCTGTATCCGAGGTATCTGTGGGAAAACCAGACCCGTGTTCGTGGTTGTTCCAGTCGTCGTCGCCGCTGCCACATGATCTCGGCGCTAATTGTGGCTCTTTATAAGTCCAGAGCGCTGATGACCGTGCGACCTGGTGTTGAAACTCTGGATGGGTTCGGTGTGCTGGTGTGCGGCATGTTGACACGTTACCGGCGCAGGCATCTGCAGTCGGCTAGAAATTCAGGCTTCAATATTGCTGTACCGAGGTATCTTCGCGAAAAGCAGACCCGTTTTCATGGGTTGTTCCAGTCGTCGTCGCCGCTGCCAAGTGACCTCGGCGCTAATTGTGGCTCTTTATAAGTCCAGAGCGCTGATGACCGCGCGACCTGGTGTTGAAACTCTGGATGGGTTCCGTGTGCTGGTGTGCGGCATGTTGACACGTTACCGGCGCAGGCGTCTGCAGTCGACTGGCAATTCAGGCTTAAATATTGCTGTTCCGAGGTATCTGCGGGAAAATCAGACCCGTGTTCATGGTTGTTCCAGTCGTCGTCGCCGCTGCCAAATGACCTCGGCGCTAATTGTGTCTCTTTATAAGTCCAGAGCGCTGATGACCGTGCGACCTGGTGTTGAAACTCTGGATGGGTTCGGTGTGCTGGTGTGCGGCATGTTGACACGTTACCGCCGCAGGCATCTGCAGTCGGCTGGCAATCCAGGCTTCAATATCGCTGTATCCGAGGTATCAGCGGGAAAATCAGACCCGTGTTCATAGTTGTTCCAGTCGTCGACGCCGCTGCCAAGTGACCTCGGCGCTAATTGTGGCTCTTTATAAGTCCAGAGTGCTGATGACCGTGCGACCTGTTGTTGAAACTCTGGATGGGTTCCGTGTGCTGGTGTGCGCCATGTTGACACGTTACCGGCGCAGGCATCTGCAGTCGGCTTGGAATTCAGGCTGCAATATCGCTGTATCCGAGGTATCTGCGGGAAAAGCAGACCCGTGTTCATGGGTTGTTCCATTCGTCGTCGCCGCTGCCAAGTGACCTCGGCGCTAATTGTGGCTTTATAAGTCCAGAGCGCTGATGACTGTGCGACCTGGTGTTGAAATTCTGGATGGGTACTGTGTGCTGGTGTGCGGCCTGTTGACACGTTACCGGCGCAGGCATCTGCAGTCGGCTGGCAATTCAGGCTGCAATATCGCTGTATCCGAAGTACCTGCGGGAAGATCAGACCCGTGCTCATGGGTTGTTTCAGTCGTCGTCGCCGCTGCCAAGTGACCTCGGAGCTAATTGTGGCTCTTTATAAGTCCAGAGCGCTGAGGACTGTTCGACCTGGTGTTGAAATTCTGTATGGGTTCCGTGTGCTGGCGTGCGGCCTGCTGACACGCTACCGGCGTAGGCATCTGCAGTCGGCTGGCAATTCAGGCTTCAATACCGCTGTATCCGAGGTATCTTCGGGAAAAGCAGACCCGTGTTCATGGGTTGTTCCAGTCGTCGTAGCCGCTGCCAAGTGACCTCGGCGCTAATTGTGGCTCTTTATAAGTCCAGAGCGCTGATGACTGTGCGACCTGGTGTTGAAATTCTGGATGGGTTCCGTGTGCTGGTGTGCGGCCTGTTGACCCGTTACCGGCGCAGGCATCTGCAGTCGGCTGGCAATTCAGGCTTCAATACCGCTGAATCCGAGGTATCTTCGCGAAAAGCAGACCCGTGTTCATGGGTTGTTCCAGTCGTCGTCGCCGCTGCCAAGTGACCTCGGCGCTAATTGTGGCTCTTTATAAGTCCAGAGCGCTGATGACCGAGCGAGCTTGTGTTGAAACTCTGGATGGGTTCCGTGTGCTGGTGTGCGGCATGTTGACACGTTACCGGCGCAGGCATCTGCAGCCGGCTGGCAATTCAGGCTTAAATATCGCTGTTCCGAGGTATCTGCGGGAAAATCAGACCCGTGTTCATGGTTGTTCCAGTCGTCGTCGCCGCTGCCAAATGACCTCGGCGCTAATTGTGTCTCTTTATAAGTCCAGAGCGCTGATGACCGTGCGACCTGGTGTTGAAACTCTTGATGGGTTCGGTGTGCTGGTGTGCGGCATGTTGACACGTTACCGGCGCAGGCATCTGCAGTCGGCTGGCCATCCAGGCTTCAATATCGCTGTATCCGAGGTATCTGCGGGAAAAGCAGACCCGTGTTCATTGGTTGTTCCAGTCGTCGTCGCCGCTGCCAAGTGACCTCGGCGCTAATTGTGGCTCTTTATAAGTCCAGAGCGCTGATGACCGTGCGACCTGGTGTTGAAAGTTTGGATGGGTTCCGTGTGCTGGAGTGCGCCATGTTGACACGTTGCCGGCGCAGGCATCTGCAGTCGGCTGGCAATTCAGGCTTCAATACCGCTGTATCCGGGGTATATACTGGAATAGCCAGACCCGTGTTCATGGGTTGTTCCATTTGTCGTCGCCGCTGCCAAGTGACCTCGGCGCTAATTGTGGCTCTTTATAAGTCCAGAGCGCTGATGACTGTGCGACCTGGTGTTGAAACTCGGGATGGGTTCCGTGTGCTGGTGTGCGCCATGTTGTCATGTTACCGGCGCAGGCATCTGCAGTCGGCTGACAATTCGGGCTTCAATATCGCTGTATCCGAGGTATCTGCGAGAAAAGCTGACCCGTGTTCATGGGTTGTTCCAGTCGTCGTCGCCGCTGCCAAGTGACCTCGGCGCTAATTGCGGCTCTTTATAAGTTCAGAGCGCTGATGACCGCGCGACCTGGTGTTGAAATTCTGGATGGGTTCCGTGTGCTGGTGTGCGGCATGTTGACACGTTACCGGCGCAGGCATCTGCAGTCGGCTAGAAATTCAGGCTTCAATATCGCTGTACCGAGGTATCTTCGAAAAAGCAGACCCTTGATCATGGGTTGTTCCAGTCGTTGTCGCCGCTGCCAAGTGACCTCGGCGCTAATTGTGGCTCTTTATAATTCCAGAGCGCTGATGACTGTGCGACCTGGTGTTGAAATTCTGGATGGGTTCCGTGTGCTGGTGTGTGGCATGTTGACACGTTATCGGCGCAGGCATCTGCAGTCGGCTGTCAATTCGGGCTTCAATACCGCTGTATCCGAGGTATCTGTGGGAAAACCAGACCCGTGTTCATGGTTGTTCCAGTCGTCGTCGCCGCTGCCACATGATCTCGGCGCTAATTGTGGCTCTTTATAAGTCCAGAGCGCTGATGACCGCGCGACCTGGTGTTGAAAGCCTGGATGGGTTCCGTGTGCTGGTGTGCGGCATGTTGACACGTTACCGGCGCAGGCATCTGCAGTCGGCTAGAAATTCAGGCTTCAATATCGCTGTACCGAGGTATCTTCGCGAAAAGCAGACCCGTTTTCATGGGTTGTTCCAGTCGTCGTCACCGCTGCCAAGTGACCTCGGCGCTAATTGTGGCTCTTTATAAGTCCAGAGCGCTGATGACCGCGCGACCTGGTGTTGAAACTCTGGATGGGTTCCGTGTGCTGGTGTGCGGCATGTTGACACGTTACCGGCGCAGGCATCTGCAGTCGGCTGGCAATTCAGGCTTAAATATCGCTGTTCCGAGGTATCTGCGGGAAAATCAGACCCGTGTTCATGGTTGTTCCAGTCGTCGTCGCCGCTGCCAAATGACCTCGGCGCTAATTGCGGCTCTTTATAAGTCCAGAGCGCTGATGACTGTGCGACCTGGTGTTGAAATTCTGGATGGGTTCTGTGTGCTGGTGTGCGGCCTGTTGACACGTTACCGGCGCAGGCATCTGCAGTCGGCTGGCAATTCAGGCTGCAATATCGCTGTATCCGAGGTAGCTGCGGGAAGATCAGACCCGTGCTCATGGGTTGTTCCAGTCGTCGTCGCCGCTGCCAAGTGACCTCGGCGCTAATTGTGGCTCTTTATAAGTCCAGAGCGCTGAGGACTGTTCGACCTGGTGTTGAAATTCTGGATGGGTTCCGTGTGCTGGCGTGCGGCCTGCTGACACGCTACCGGCGTAGGCATCTGCAGTCGGCTGGCAATTCAGGCTTCAATACCGCTGTATCCGAGGTATCTTCGGGAAAAGCAGACCCGTGTTCATGGGTTGTTCCAGTCGTCGTCGCCGCTGCCAAGTGACCTCGGCGCTAATTGTGGCTCTTTATAAGTCCAGAGCGCTGATGACTGTGCGACCTGGTGTTGAAATTCTGGATGGGTTCCGTGTGCTGGTGTGCGGCCTGTTGACACGTTACCGGCGCAGGCATCTGCAGTCGGCTGGCAATTCAGGCTTCAATACCGCAGTATCCGAGGTATCTTCGCGAAAAGCAGACCCGTGTTCATGGTTGTTCCAGTCGTCGTCGCCGCTGCCAAATGTCATCGGCGCTAATTGTGGCTCTTTATATGTCCAGAGCGCTGATGACCGTGCGACCTGGTGTTGAAACTCTGGATGGGTTCGGTGTGCTGGTGTGCGGCATGTTGACACGTTACCGGCGCAGGCATCAGCAGTCGGCTGGCAATCCACGCTTCAATATCGCTGTATCCGAGGTATCTGCGGGAAAAGCAGACCCGTGTTCATGGGTTGTTCCAGTCGTCGTCGCCGCTGCCAAGCAACCTCTGCGCTAATTGTGGCTCTTTATAAGTCCAGAGCGCTGAGGACTGTTCGACCTGGTGTTGAAATTCTGGATGTGTTCCGTGTGCTGGTGTGCGGCCTTCTGACACTTACCGGCGCAGGCATCTGCAGTCGGCTGGCAATTCAGGCTTCAATACCACTGTATCCGAGGTATCTTCGGGAAAAGCAGACCAGTGTTCATGGGTTGTTCCAGTCGTCGTAGCCGCTGCCAAGTGACCTCGGCGCTAATTGTGGCTCTTTATAAGTCCAGAGCGCTGGTGACTGTGCGACCTGGTGTTGAAACTCTGGATGGGTTCCGTGTGCTGGTGTGCGGCATGTTGACACGTTACCGGCGCAGGCATCTGCAGTCGGCTGGCAATTCAGTCTTAAATATCGCTGTTCCGAGGTATCTGCGGGAAAATCAGACCCGTGTTCATGGTTGTTCCAGTCGTCGTCCCCGCTGCCAAATGACCTCGGCGCTAATTGTGTCTCTTTATAAGTCCAGAGCGCTGATGACCGTGCGACCTGGTGTTGAAACTCTTGATGGGTTCGGTGTGCAGGTGTGCGGCATGTTGACACGTTACCGGCGCAGGCATCTGCAGTCGGCTGGCAATCCAGGCTTCAATATCGCTGTATCCGAGGTATCTGCGAGAAAAGCAGACCCGTGTTCATGGGTTGTTCCAGTCGTTGTCGCCGCTGCCAAGTGACCTCGGCGCTAATTGTGGCTCTTTATAAGTCCAGAGCGCTGATGACCGTGCGACCTGGTGTTGAAAGTTTGGATGGGTTCCGTGTGCTGGAGTGCGCCATGTTGACACGTTGCCGGCGCAGGCATCTGCAGTCGGCTGGCAATTCAGGCTTCAATACCGCTGTATCCGGGGTATATACTGGAATAGCCAGACCCGTGTTCATGGGTTGTTCCATTTGTCGTCGCCGCTGCCAAGTGACCTCGGCGCTAATTGTGGCTCTTTATAAGTCCAGAGCGCTGATGACTGTGCGACCTGGTGTTGAAACTCTGGATGGTTTCCGTGTGCTGGTGTGCGCCATGTTGTCATGTTACCGGCGCAGGCATCTGCAGTCGGCTGACAATTCGGGCTTCAATATCGCTGTATCCGAGGTATCTGCGAGAAAAGCTGACCCGTGTTCATGGGTTGTTCCAGTCGTCGTCGCCGCTGCCAAGTGACCTCGGCGCTAATTGCGGCTCTTTATAGGTTCAGAGCGCTGATGACCGCGCGACCTGGTGTTGAAACTCGGGATGGGTTCCGTGTGCTGGTGTGCGCCATGTTGTCATGTTACCGGCGCAGGCATCTGCAGTCGGCTGACAATTCGGGCTTCAATATCGCTGTATCCGAGGTATCTGCGAGAAAAGCTGACCCGTGTTCATGGGTTGTTCCAGTCGTCGTCGCCGCTGCCAAGTGACCTCGGCGCTAATTGCGGCTCTTTATAAGTTCAGAGCGCTGATGACCGCGCGACCTGGTGTTGAAATTCTGGATGGGTTCCGTGTGCTGGTGTGCGGCATGTTGACACGTTACCGGCGCAGGCATCTGCAGTCGGCTAGAAATTCAGGCTTCAATATCGCTGTACCGAGGTATCTTCGAAAAAGCAGACCCTTGATCATGGGTTGTTCCAGTCGTTGTCGCCGCTGCCAAGTGACCTCGGCGCTAATTATGGCTCTTTATAAGTCCAGAGCGCTGATGGCTGTGCGACCTGGTGTTGAAATTCTGGATGGGTTCCGTGTGCTGGTGTGTGGCATGTTGACACGTTATCGGCGCAGGCATCTGCAGTCGGCTGTCAATTCAGGCTTCAATACCGCTGTATCCGAGGTATCTGTGGGAAAACCAGACCCGTGTTCATGGTTGTTCCAGTCGTCGTCGCCGCTGCCACATGATCTCGGCGCTAATTGTGGCTCTTTATAAGTCCAGAGCGCTGATGACCGTGCGACCTGGTGTTGAAACTCTGGATGGGTTCGGTGTGCTGGTGTGCGGCATGTTGGCACGTTACCGGCGCAAGCATCTGCAGTCGGCTGGCAATTCGGGCTTCAATATCGCTGTATCCGAGGAATCTGCGGGAAAAGCTGACCCGTGTTCATGGGTTGTTCCAGTCGTCGTCGCCACTGCCAAGTGACCTCGGCGCTAATTGCGGCTCTTTATAAGTCCAGAGCGCTGATGACCGCGCGACCTGGTGTTGAAAGCCTGGATGGGTTCCGTGTGCTGGTGTGCGGTGTGTTGACACGTTACCGGCGCAGGCATCTGCAGTCGGCTAGAAATTCAGGCTTCAATATCGCTGTACCGATGTATCTTCGCGAAAAGCAGACCCGTTTTCATGGGTTGTTCCAGTCGTCGTCACCGCTGCCAAGTGACCTCGGCGCTAATTGTGGCTCTTTATAAGTCCAGAGCGCTGATGACCGCGCGACCTGGTGTTGAAACTCTGGATGGGTTCCGTGTGCTGGTGTGCGGCATGTTGACACGTTACCGGCGCAGGCATCTGCAGTCGGCTGGCAATTCAGGCTTAAATATCGCTGTTCCGAGGTATCTGCGGGAAAATCAGACCCGTGTTCATGGTTGTTCCAGTCGTCGTCGCCGCTGCCAAATGACCTCGGCGCTAATTGCGGCTCTTTATAAGTCCAGAGCGCTGATGACCGCGCGACCTGGTGTTGAAAGCCTGGATGGGTTCCGTGTGCTGGTGTGCGGCATGTTGACACGTTACCGGCGCAGGCATCTGCAGTCGGCTAGAAATTCAGGCTTCAATATCGCTGTACTGAGGTATCTTCGCGAAAAGCAGACCCGTTTTCATGGGTTGTTCCAGTCGTTGTCGCCGCTGCCAAGTGACCTCGGCGCTAATTGTGGCTCTTTATAAGTCCAGAGCGCTGATGACCGCGCGACCTGGTGTTGAAACTCTGGATGGGTTCCGTGTGCTGGTGTGCGGCATGTTGACACGTTACCGGCGCAGGCATCTGCAGTCGGCTGGCAATTCAGGCTTAAATATCGCTGTTCCGAGGTATCTGCGGGAAAATCAGACCCGTGTTCATGGTGGTTCCAGTCGTCGTCGCCGCTGCCAAATGACCTCGGCGCTAATTGTGTCTCTTTATAAGTCCAGAGCGCTGATGACCGTGCGACCTGGTGTTGAAACTCTGGATGGGTTCCGTGTGCTGGTGTGCGCCATGTTGACACGTTACCGGCGCAGGCATCTGCAGTCGGCTTGGAATTCAGGCTGCAATATCGCTGTATCCGAGGTATCTGCGGGAAAAGCAGACCCGTGTTCATGGGTTGTTCCATTCGTCGTCGCCGCTGCCAAGTGACCTCGGCGCTAATTGTGGCTTTATAAGTCCAGAGCGCTGATGACTGTGCGACCTGGTGTTGAAATTCTGGATGGGTTCTGTGTGCTGGTGTGCGGCCTGTTGACACGTTACCGGCGCAGGCATCTGCAGTCGGCTGGCAATTCAGGCTGCAATATCGCTGTATCCGAGGTAGCTGCGGGAAGATCAGACCCGTGCTCATGGGTTGTTCCAGTCGTCGTCGCCGCTGCCAAGTGACCTCGGCGCTAATTGTGGCTCTTTATAGGTCCAGAGCGCTGAGGACTGTTCGACCTGGTGTTGAAATTCTGGATGGGTTCCGTGTGCTGGCGTGCGGCCTGCTGACACGATACCGGCGTAGGCATCTGCAGTCGGCTGGCAATTCAGGCTTCAATACCGCTGTATCCGAGGTATCTTCGGGAAAAGCAGACCCGTGTTCATGGGTTGTTCCAGTCGTCGTCGCCGCTGCCAAGTGACCTCGGCGCTAATTGTGGCTCTTTATAAGTCCAGAGCGCTGATGGCTGTGCGACCTGGTGTTGAAATTCTGGATGGGTTCCGTGTGCTGGTGTGCGGCCTGTTGACACGTTACCGGCGCAGGCATCTGCAGTCGGCTGGCAATTCAGGCTTCAATACCGCTGTATCCGAGGTATCTTCGCGAAAAGCAGACCCGTGTTCATGGTTGTTCCAGTCGTCGTCGCCGCTGCCAAATGACATCGGCGCTAATTGTGGCTCTTTATATGTCCAGAGCGCTGATGACCGTGCGACCTGGTGTTGAAACTCTGGATGGGTTCGGTGTGCTGGTGTGCGGCATGTTGACACGTTACCGGCGCAGGCATCTGCAGTCGGCTGGCAATCCACGCTTCAATATCGCTGTATCCGAGGTATCTGCGGGAAAAGCAGACCCGTGTTCATGGGTTGTTCCCGTCGTCGTCGCCGCTGCCAAGCAACCTCTGCGCTAATTGTGGCTCTTTATAAGTCCAGAGCGCTGAGGACTGTTCGACCTGGTCTTGAAATTCTGGATGTGTTCCGTGTGCTGGTGTGCGGCCTGCTGACACGTTACCGGCGCAGGCATCTGCAGTCGGCTGGCAATTCAGGCTGCAATATCGCTGTATCCGAGGTAGCTGCGGGAAGATCAGACCCGTGCTCATGGGTTGTTCCAGTCGTCGTAGCCGCTGCCAAGTGACCTCGGCGCTAATTGTGGCTCTTTATAAGTCCAGAGCGCTGGTGACTGTGCGACCTGGTGTTGAAACTCTGGATGGGTTCCGTGTGCTGGTGTGCGGCATGTTGACACGTTACCGGCGCAGGCATCTGCAGTCGGCTGGCAATTCAGGCTTAAATATCGCTGTTCCGAGGTATCTGCGGGAAAATCAGACCCGTGTTCATGGTTGTTCCAGTCGTCGTCCCCGCTGCCAAATGACCTCGGCGCTAATTGTGTCTCTTTATAAGTCCAGAGCGCTGATGACCGTGCGACCAGGTGTTGAAACTCTTGATGGGTTCGGTGTGCAGGTGTGCGGCATGTTGACACGTTACCGGCGCAGGCATCTGCAGGCGGCTGGCAATCCAGGCTTCAATATCGCTGTATCCGAGGTATCTGCGAGAAAAGCAGACCCGTGTTCATGGGTTGTTCCAGTCGTCGTCGCCGCTGCCAAGTGACCTCGGCGCTAATTGTGGCTCTTTATAAGTCCAGAGCGCTGATGACCGTGCGACCTGGTGTTGAAAGTTTGGATGGGTTCCGTGTGCTGGAGTGCGCCATGTTGACACGTTGCCGGCGCAGGCATCTGCAGTCGGCTGGCAATTCAGGCTTCAATACCGCTGTATCCGGGGTATATACTGGAATAGCCAGACCCGTGTTCATGGGTTGTTCCATTTGTCGTCGCCGCTGCCAAGTGACCTCGGCGCTAATTGTGGCTCTTTATAAGTCCAGAGCGCTGATGACTGTGCGACCTGGTGTTGAAATTCTGGATGGGTTCCGTGTGCTGGTGTGCGGCATGTTGACACGTTACCGGCGCAGGCATCTGCAGTCGGCTAGAAATTCAGGCTTCAATATCGCTGTACCGAGGTATCTTCGGGAAAAGCAGACCCTTGATCATGGGTTGTTCCAGTCGTTGTCGCCGCTGCCAAGTGACCTCGGCGCTAATTGTGGCTTTTTATAAGTCCAGAGCGCTGATGACTGTGCGACCTGGTGTTGAAATTCTGGATGGGTTCCGTGTGCTGGTGTGTGGCATGTTGACACGTTACCGGCGCAGGCATCTGCAGTCGGCTGTCAATTCAGGCTTCAATACCGCTGTATCCGAGGTATCTGCGGGAAAAGCAGACCCGTGTTCATGGGTTGTTCCAGTCGCCGTCGCCGCTGCCAAGTGACCTCGGCGCTAATTGTGGCTTTTTATAATTTCAGAGCGCTGATGACTGTGCGACCTGGCGTTGAAATTCCGAATGGGTTCCGTGTGCTGGTTCTGTGGCATGTTGACACGTTACCGGCGCAGGCATCTGCAGTCGGCTGTCAATTCAGGCTTCAATACCGCTGTATCCGAGGTATCTGTGGGAAAACCAGACCCGTGTTCATGGGTTGTTCCAGTCGTAGTCGCCGCTGCCAAGTGACCTCGGCGCTAATTGTGGCTCTTTATAAGTCCAGTGCGCTGATGACGGAGCGAGCTTGTGTTGAAACTCTGGATGGGTTCCGTGTGCTGGTGTGCGGCATGTTGACACGTTACCGGCGCAGGCATCTGCAGTCGGCTGGCAATTCAGGCTTAAATATCGCTGTATCCGAGGTATCTGCGGGAAAATCAGACCCGTGTTCATGGTTGTTCCAGTCGTCGTCGCCGCTGCCAAATGACCTCGGCGCTAATTGTGTCTCTTTATAAGTCCAGAGCGCTGATGACCGTGCGACCTGGTGTTGAAACTCTGGATGGGTTCGGTGTGCTGGTGTGCGGCATGTTGACACGTTACCGGCGCAGGCATCTGCAGTCGGCTGGCAATCCAGGCTTCAATATCGCTGTATCCGAGGTATCTGCGGGAAAAGCAGACCCGTGTTCATGGGTTGTTCCAGTCGTCGTCGCCGCTGCCAAGTGACCTCGGCGCTAATTGTGGCTCTTTATAAGTCCAGAGCGCTGATGACCGTGCGACCTGGTGTTGAAAGTTTGGATGGGTTCCGTGTGCTGGAGTGCGCCATGTTGACACGTTGCCGGCGCAGGCATCTGCAGTCGGCTGGCAATTCACGCTTCAATACCGCTGTATCCGGGGTATATACTGGAATAGCCAGACCCGTGTTCATGGGTTGTTCCATTTGTCGTCGCCGCTGCCAAGTGACCTCGGCGCTAATTGTGGCTCTTTATAAGTCCAGAGCGCTGATGACTGTGCGACCTGGTGTTGAAACTCGGGATGGGTTCCGTGTGCTGGTGTGCGCCATGTTGTCATGTTACCGGCGCAGGCATCTGCAGTCGGCTGACAATTCGGGCTTCAATATCGCTGTATCCGAGGTATCTGCGAGAAAAGCTGACCCGTGTTCATGGGTTGTTCCAGTCGTCGTCGCCGCTGCCAAGTGACCTCGGCGCTAATTGCGGCTCTTTATAGGTTCAGAGCGCTGATGACCGCGCGACCTGGTGTTGAAATTCTGGATGGGTTCCGTGTGCTGGTGTGCGGCATGTTGACACGTTACCGGCGCAGGCATCTGCAGTCGTCTAGAAATTCAGGCTTCAATATCGCTGTACCGAGGTATCTTCGGGAAAAGCAGACCCTTGATCATGGGTTGTTCCAGTCGTTGTCGCCGCTGTCAAGTGACCTCGGCGCTAATTGTGGCTTTTTATAAGTCCAGAGCGCTGATGACTGTGCGACCTGGTGTTGAAATTCTGGATGGGTTCCGTGTGCTGGTGTGTGGCATGTTGACACGTTACCGGCGCAGGCATCTGCAGTCGGCTGTCAATTCAGGCTTCAATACCGCTGTATCCGAGGTATCTGTGGGAAAACCAGACCCGTGTTCATGGTTGTTCCAGTCGTCGTCGCCGCTGCCACATGATCTCGGCGCTAATTGTGGCTCTTTATAAGTCCAGAGCGCTGATGACCGTGCGACCTGGTGTTGAAACTCTGGATGGGTTCCGTGTGCTGGTGTGTGGCATGTTGACACGTTACCGGCGCAGGCATCTGCAGTCGGCTGTCAATTCAGGCTTCAATACCGCTGTATCCGAGGTATCTGCGGGAAAAGCAGACCCGTGTTCATGGGTTGTTCCAGTCGTCGTCGCCGCTGCCAAGTGACCTCGGCGCTAATTGTGGCTTTTTATAAGTCCAGAGCGCTGATGACTGTGCGACCTGGTGTTGAAATTCTGGATGGGTTCCGTGTGCTGGTGTGTGGCATGTTGACACGTTACCGGCGCAGGCATCTGCAGTCGGCTGTCAATTCAGGCTTCAATACCGCTGTATCCGAGGTATCTGTGGGAAAACCAGACCCGTGTTCATGGTTGTTCCAGTCGTCGTCGCCGCTGCCACATGATCTCGGCGCTAATTGTGGCTCTTTATAAGTCCAGAGCGCTGATGACCGTGCGACCTGGTGTTGAAACTCTGGATGGGTTCCGTGTGCTGGTGTGTGGCATGTTGACACGTTACCGGCGCAGGCATCTGCAGTCGGCTGTCAATTCAGGCTTCAATACCGCTGTATCCGAGGTATCTGTGGGAAAACCAGACCCGTGTTCATGGTTGTTCCAGTCGTCGTCGCCGCTGCCACATGATCTCGGCGCTAATTGTGGCTCTTTATAAGTCCAGAGCGCTGATGACCGTGCGACCTGGTGTTGAAACTCTGGATGGGTTCGGTGTGCTGGTGTGCGGCATGTTGACACGTTACCGGCGCAGGCATCTGCAGTCGGCTGGCAATCCACGCTTCAATACCGCTGTATCCGAGGTATCTTCGCGAAAAGCAGACCCGTGTACATGGGTTGTTCCAGTCGTAGTCGCCGCTGCCAAGTGACCTCGGCGCTAATTGTGGCTCTTTATAAGTCCAGTGCGCTGATGACCGAGCGAGCTTTTGTTGAAACTCTGGATGGGTTCCGTGTGCTGGTGTGCGGCATGTTGACACGTTACCGGCGCAGGCATCTGCAGTCGGCTGGCAATTCAGGCTTAAATATGGCTGTATCCGAGGTATCTGCGGGAAAATCAGACCCGTGTTCATGGTTGTTCCAGTCGTCGTCGCCGCTGCCAAATGACCTCGGCGCTAATTGTGTCTCTTTATAAGTCCAGAGCGCTGATGACCGTGCGACCTGGTGTTGAAACTCTGGATGGGTTCCGTGTGCTGGTGTGCGCCATGTTGACACGTTACCGGCGCAGGCATCTGCAGTCGGCTTGGAATTCAGGCTGCAATATCGCTGTATCCGAGGTATCTGCGGGAAAAGCAGACCCGTGTTCATGGGTTGTTCCATTCGTCGTCGCCGCTGCCAAGTGACCTCGGCGCTAATTGTGGCTTTATAAGTCCAGAGCGCTAATGACTGTGCGACCTGGTGTTGAAATTCTGGATGGGTTCTGTGTGCTGGTGTGCGGCCTGTTGACACGTTACCGGCGCAGGCATCTGCAGTCGGCTGGCAATTCAGGCTGCAATATCGCTGTATCCGAGGTAGCTGCGGGAAGATCAGACCCGTGCTCATGGGTTGTTCCAGTCGTCGTCGCCGCTGCCAAGTGACCTCGTCGCTAATTGTGGCTCTTTATAAGTCCAGAGCGCTGAGGACTGTTCGACCTGGTGTTGAAATTCTGGATGGGTTCCGTGTGCTGGCGTGCGGCCTGCTGACACGCTACCGGCGTAGGCATCTGCAGTCGGCTGGCAATTCAGGCTTCAATACCGCTGTATCCGAGGTATCTTCGCGAAAAGCAGACCCGTGTTCATGGGTTGTTCCAGTCGTCGTCGCCGCTGCCAGGTGACCTCGGCGCTAATTGTGGCTCTTTATAAGTCCAGAGCGCTGATGACTGTGCGACCTGGTGTTGAAATTCTGGATGGGTTCCGTGTGCTGGTGTGCGGCCTGTTGACACGTTACCGGCGCAGGCATCTGCAGTCGGCTGGCAATTCAGGCTTCAATACCGCTGTATCCGAGGTATCTTCGCGAAAAGCAGACCCGTGTTCATGGTTGTTCCAGTCGTCGTCGCCGCTGCCAAATGACATCGGCGCTAATTGTGGCTCTTTATATGTCCAGAGCGCTGATGACCGTGCGTCCTGGTGTTGAAACTCTGGATGGGTTCGGTGTGCTGGTGTGCGGCATGTTGACATGTTACCGGCGCAGGCATCTGCAGTCGGCTGGCAATCCACGCTTCAATATCGCTGTATCCGAGGTATCTGCGGGAAAAGCAGACCCGTGTTCATGGGTTGTTCCAGTCGTCGTCGCCGCTGCCAAGCAACCTCTGCGCTAATTGTGGCTCTTTATAAGTCCAGAGCGCTGAGGACTGTTCGACCTGGTGTTGAAATTCTGGATGTGTTCCGTGTGCTGGTGTGCGGCCTGCTGACACTTACCGGCGCAGGCATCTGCAGTCGGCTGGCAATTCAGGCTTCAATACCACTGTATACGAGGTATCTTCGGGAAAAGCAGACCCGTGTTCATGGGTTGTTCCAGTCGTCGTAGCCGCTGCCAAGTGACCTCGGCGCTAATTGTGGCTCTTTATAAGTCCAGAGCGCTGGTGACTGTGCGACCTGGTGTTGAAACTCTGGATGGGTTCCGTGTGCTGGTGTGCGGCATGTTGACACGTTACCGGCGCAGGCATCTGCAGTCGGCTGGCAATTCAGGCTTAAATATCGCTGTTCCGAGGTATCTGCGGGAAAATCAGACCCGTGTTCATGGTTGTTCCAGTCGTCGTCCCCGCTGCCAAATGACCTCGGCGCTAATTGTGTCTCTTTATAAGTCCAGAGCGCTGATGACCGTGCGACCTGGTGTTGAAAGTTTGGATGGGTTCCGTGTGCTGGAGTGCGCCATGTTGACACGTTGCCGGCGCAGGCATCTGCAGTCGGCTGGCAATTCAGGCTTCAATACCGCTGTATCCGGGGTATATACTGGAATAGCCAGACCCGTGTTCATGGGTTGTTCCATTTGTCGTCGCCGCTGCCAAGTGACCTCGGCGCTAATTGTGGCTCTTTATAAGTCCAGAGCGCTGATGACTGTGCGACCTGGTGTTGAAACTCGGGATGGTTTCCGTGTGCTGGTGTGCGCCATGTTGTCATGTTACCGGCGCAGGCATCTGCAGTCGGCTGACAATTCGGGCTTCAATATCGCTGTATCCGAGGTATCTGCGAGAAAAGCTGACCCGTGTTCATGGGTTGTTCCAGTCGTCGTCGCCGCTGCCAAGTGACCTCGGCGCTAATTGCGGCTCTTTATAGGTTCAGAGCGCTGATGACCGCGCGACCTGGTGTTGAAATTCTGGATGGGTTCCGTGTGCTGGTGTGCGGCATGTTGACACGTTACCGGCGCAGGCATCTGCAGTCGGCTAGAAATTCAGGCTTCAATATCGCTGTACCGAGGTATCTTCGGGAAAAGCAGACCCTTGATCATGGGTTGTTCCAGTCGTTGTCGCCGCTGCCAAGTGACCTCGGCGCTAATTGTGGCTTTTTATAAGTCCAGAGCGCTGATGACTGTGCGACCTGGTGTTGAAATTCTGGATGGCTTCCGTGTGCTGGTGTGTGGCATGTTGACACGTTACCGGCGCAGGCATCTGCAGTCGGCTGTCAATTCAGGCTTCAATACCGCTGTATCCGAGGTATCTGTGGGAAAACCAGACCCGTGTTCATGGTTGTTCCAGTCGTCGTCGCCGCTGCCACATGATCTCGGCGCTAATTGTGGCTCTTTATAAGTCCAGAGCGCTGATGACCGTGCGACCTGGTGTTGAAACTCTGGATGGGTTCCGTGTGCTGGTGTGTGGCATGTTGACACGTTACCGGCGCAGGCATCTGCAGTCGGCTGTCAATTCAGGCTTCAATACCGCTGTATCCGAGGTATCTGCGGGAAAAGCAGACCCGTGTTCATGGGTTGTTCCAGTCGTCGTCGCCGCTGCCAAGTGACCTCGGCGCTAATTGTGGCTTTTTATAAGTCCAGAGCGCTGATGACTGTGCGACCTGGTGTTGAAATTCTGGATGGGTTCCGTGTGCTGGTGTGTGGCATGTTGACACGTTACCGGCGCAGGCATCTGCAGTCGGCTGTCAATTCAGGCTTCAATACCGCTGTATCCGAGGTATCTGTGGGAAAACCAGACCCGTGTTCATGGTTGTTCCAGTCGTCGTCGCCGCTGCCACATGATCTCGGCGCTAATTGTGGCTCTTTATAAGTCCAGAGCGCTGATGACCGTGCGACCTGGTGTTCAAACTCTGGATGGGTTCCGTGTGCTGGTGTGTGGCATGTTGACACGTTACCGGCGCAGGCATCTGCAGTCGGCTGTCAATTCAGGCTTCAATACCGCTGTATCCGAGGTATCTGTGGGAAAACCAGACCCGTGTTCATGGTTGTTCCATTCGTCGTCGCCGCTGCCACATGATCTCGGCGCTAATTGTGGCTCTTTATAAGTCCAGAGCGCTGATGACCGAGCGACCTGGTGTTGAAACTCTGGATGGGTTCGGTGTGCTGGTGTGCGGCATGTTGACACGTTACCGGCGCAGGCATCTGCAGTCGGCTGGCAATCCACGCTTCAATACCGCTGTATCCGAGGTATCTTCGCGAAAAGCAGACCCGTGTTCATGGGTTGTTCCAGTCGTAGTCGCCGCTGCCAAGTGACCTCGGCGCTAATTGTGGCTCTTTATAAGTCCAGTGCGCTGATGACCGAGCGAGCTTGTGTTGAAACTCTGGATGGGTTCCGTGTGCTGGTGTGTGGCATGTTGACACGTTACCGGCGCAGGCATCTGCAGTCGGCTGGCAATTCAGGCTTAAATATCGCTGTATCCGAGGTATCTGCGGGAAAATCAGACCCGTGTTCATGGTTGTTCCAGTCGTCGTCGCCGCTGCCAAATGACCTCGGCGCTAATTGTGTCTCTTTATAAGTCCAGAGCGCTGATGACCGTGCGACCTGGTGTTGAAACTCTGGATGGGTTCGGTGTGCTGGTGTGCGGCATGTTGACACGTTACCGGCGCAGGCAACTGCAGTCGGCTGGCAATTCAGGCTTAAATATCGCTGTATCCGAGGTATCTGCGGGAAAATCAGACCCGTGTTCATGGTTGTTCCAGTCGTCGTCGCCGCTGCCAAATGACCTCGGCGCTAATTGTGTCTCTTTATATGTCCAGAGCGCTGATGACCGTGCGACCTGGTGTTGAAACTCTGGATGGGTTCGGTGTGCTGGTGTGCGGCATGTTGACACGTTACCGGCGCAGGCATCTGCAGTCGGCTGGCAATCCAGGCTTCAATATCGCTGTATCCGAGGTATCTGCGGGAAAAGCAGACCCGTGTTCATGGGTTGTTCCAGTCGTCGTCGCCGCTGCCAAGTGACCTCGGCGCTAATTGTGGCTCTTTATAAGTCCAGTGCGCTGATGACCGAGCGAGCTTTTGTTGAAACTCTGGATGGGTTCCGTGTGCTGGTGTGCGGCATGTTGACACGTTACCGGCGCAGGCATCTGCAGTCGGCTGGCAATTCAGGCTTAAATATCGCTGTATCCGAGGTATCTGCGGGAAAATCAGACCCGTGTTCATGGTTGTTCCAGTCGTCGTCGCCGCTGCCAAATGACCTCGGCGCTAATTGTGTCTCTTTATAAGTCCAGAGCGCTGATGACCGTGCGACCTGGTGTTGAAACTCTGGATGGGTTCCGTGTGCTGGTGTGCGCCATGTTGACACGTTACCGGCGCAGGCATCTGCAGTCGGCTTGGAATTCAGGCTGCAATATCGCTGTATCCGAGGTAGCTGCGGGAAGATCAGACCCGTGCTCATGGGTTGTTCCAGTCGTCGTCGCCGCTGCCAAGTGACCTCGGCGCTAATTGTGGCTCTTTATAAGTCCAGAGCGCTGAGGACTGTTCGACCTGGTGTTGAAATTCTGGATGGGTTCCGTGTGCTGGCGTGCGGCCTGCTGACACGCTACCGGCGTAGGCATCTGCAGTCGGCTGGCAATTCAGGCTTCAATACCGCTGTATCCGAGGTATCTTCGGGAAAAGCAGACCCGTGTTCATGGGTTGTTCCAGTCGTCGTCGCCGCTGCCAAGTGACCTCGGCGCTAATTGTGGCTCTTTATAAGTCCAGAGCGCTGATGACTGTGCGACCCGGTGTTGAAATTCTGGATGGGTTCCGTGTGCTGGTGTGCGGCCTGTTGACACGTTACCGGCGCAGGCATCTGCAGTCGGCTGGCAATTCAGGCTTCAATACCGCTGTATCCGAGGTATCTTCGCGAAAAGCAGACCCGTGTTCATGGTTGTTCCAGTCGTCGTCGCCGCTGCCAAATGACATCGGCGCTAATTGTGGCTCTTTATATGTCCAGAGCGCTGATGACCGTGCGACCTGGTGTTGAAACTCTGGATGGGTTCGGTGTGCTGGTGTGCGGCATGTTGACACGTTACCGGCGCAGGCATCTGCAGTCGGCTGGCAATCCACGCTTCAATATCGCTGTATCCGAGGTATCTGCGGGAAAAGCAGACCCGTGTTCATGGGTTGTTCCAGTCGTCGTCGCCGCTGCCAAGCAACCTCTGCGCTAATTGTGGCTCTTTATAAGTCCAGAGCGCTGAGGACTGTTCGACCTGGTGTTGAAATTCTGGATGTGTTCCGTGTGCTGGTGTGCGGCCTGCTGACACTTACCGGCGCAGGCATCTGCAGTCGGCTGGCAATTCAGGCTTCAATACCACTGTATCCGAGGTATCTTCGGGAAAAGCAGACCCGTGTTCATGGGTTGTTCCAGTCGTCGTAGCCGCTGCCAAGTGACCTCGGCGCTAATTGTGGCTCTTTATAAGTCCAGAGCGCTGGTGACTGTGCGACCTGGTGTTGAAACTCTGGATGGGTTCCGTGTGCTGGTGTGCGGCATGTTGACACGTTACCGGCGCAGGCATCTGCAGTCGGCTGGCAATTCAGGCTTAAATATCGCTGTTCCGAGGTATCTGCGGGAAAATCAGACCCGTGTTCATGGTTGCTCCAGTCGTCGTCCCCGCTGCCAAATGACCTCGGCGCTAATTGTGTCTCTTTATAAGTCCAGAGCGCTGATGACCGTGCGACCTGGTGTTGAAACTCTTGATGGGTTCGGTGTGCAGGTGTGCGGCATGTTGACACGTTACCGGCGCAGGCATCTGCAGTCGGCTGGCAATCCAGGCTTCAATATCGCTGTATCCGAGGTATCTGCGAGAAAAGCAGACCCGTGTTCATGGGTTGTTCCAGTCGTCGTCTCCGCTGCCAAGTGACCTCGGCGCTAATTGCGGCTCTTTATAGGTTCAGAGCGCTGATGACCGCGCGACCTGGTGTTGAAATTCTGGATGGGTTCCGTGTGCTGGTGTGCGGCATGTTGACACGTTACAGGCGCAGGCATCTGCAGTCGGCTGGCAATCCAGGCTTCAATATCGCTGTATCCGAGGTATCTGCGAGAAAAGCTGACCCGTGTTCATGGGTTGTTCCAGTCGTCGTCGCCGCTGCCAAGTGACCTCGGCGCTAATTGCGGCTCTTTATAGGTTCAGAGCGCTGATGACCGCGCGACCTGGTGTTGAAATTCTGGATGGGTTCCGTGTGCTGGTGTGCGGCATGTTGACACGTTACCGGCGCAGGCATCTGCAGTCGGCTAGAAATTCAGGCTTCAATATCGCTATACCGAGGTATCTTCGGGAAAAGCAGACCCTTGATCATGGGTTGTTCCAGTCGTTGTCGCCGCTGCCAAGTGACCTCGGCGCTAATTGTGGCTTTTTATAAGTCCAGAGCGCTGATGACTGTGCGACCTGGTGTTGAAATTCTGGATGGGTTCCGTGTGCTGGTGTGTGGCATGTTGACACGTTACCGGCGCAGGCATCTGCAGTCGGCTGTCAATTCAGGCTTCAATACCGCTGTATCCGAGGTATCTGTGGGAAAACCAGACCCGTGTTCATGGTTGTTCCAGTCGTCGTCGCCGCTGCCACATGATCTCGGCGCTAATTGTGGCTCTTTATAAGTCCAGAGCGCTGATGACCGTGCGACCTGGTGTTGAAACTCTGGATGGGTTCCGTGTGCTGGTGTGTGGCATGTTGACACGTTACCGGCGCAGGCATCTGCAGTCGGCTGTCAATTCAGGCTTCAATACCGCTGTATCCGAGGTATCTGCGGGAAAAGCAGACCCGTGTTCATGGGTTGTTCCAGTCGTCGTCGCCGCTGCCAAGTGACCTCGGCGCTAATTGTGGCTTTTTATAAGTCCAGAGCGCTGATGACTGTGCGACCTGGTGTTGAAATTCTGGATGGGTTCCGTGTGCTGGTGTGTGGCATGTTGACACGCTACCGGCGCAGGCATCTGCAGTCGGCTGTCAATTCAGGCTTCAATACCGCTGTATCCGAGGTATCTGTGGGAAAACCAGACCCGTGTTCATGGTTGTTCCAGTCGTCGTCGCCGCTGCCACATGATCTCGGCGCTAATTGTGGCTCTTTATAAGTCCAGAGCGCTGATGACCGTGCGACCTGGTGTTGAAACTCTGGATGGGTTCCGTGTGCTGGTGTGTGGCATGTTGACACGTTACCGGCGCAGGCATCTGCAGTCGGCTGTCAATTCAGGCATCAATACCGCTGTATCCTAGGTATCTGTGGGAAAACCAGACCCGTGTTCATGGTTGTTCCAGTCGTCGTCGCCGCTGCCACATGATCTCGGCGCTAATTGTGGCTCTTTATAAGTCCAGAGCGCTGATGACCGTGCGACCTGGTGTTGAAACTCTGGATGGGTTCGGTGTGCTGGTGTGCGGCATGTTGACACGTTACCGGCGCAGGCATCTGCAGTCGGCTGGCAATCCACGCTTCAATACCGCTGTATCCGAGGTATCTTCGCGAAAAGCAGACCCGTGTTCATGGGTTGTTCCAGTCGTAGTCGCCGCTGCCAAGTGACCTCGGCGCTAATTGTGGCTCTTTATAAGTCCAGTGCGCTGATGACCGAGCGAGCTTGTGTTGAAACTCTGGATGGGTTCCGTGTGCTGGTGTGTGGCATGTTGACACGTTACCGGCGCAGGCATCTGCAGTCGGCTGGCAATTCAGGCTTAAATATCGCTGTATCCGAGGTATCTGCGGGAAAATCAGACCCGTGTTCATGGTTGTTCCAGTCGTCGTCGCCGCTGCCAAATGACCTCGGCGCTAATTGTGTCTCTTTATAAGTCCAGAGCGCTGATGACCGTGCGACCTGGTGTTGAAACTCTGGATGGGTTCGGTGTGCTGGTGTGCGGCATGTTGACACGTTACCGGCGCAGGCATCTGCAGTCGGCTGGCAATCCAGGCTTCAATATCGCTGTATCCGAGGTATCTGTGGGAAAAGCAGACCCGTGTTCATGGGTTGTTCCAGTCGTCGTCGCCGCTGCCAAGTGACCTCGGCGCTAATTGTGGCTCTTTATAAGTCCAGAGCGCTGATGACCGTGCGACCTGGTGTTGAAAGTTTGGATGCGTTCCGTGTGCTGGAGTGCGCCATGTTGACACGTTGCCGGCGCAGGCATCTGCAGTCGGCTGGCAATTCACGCTTCAATACCGCTGTATCCGGGGTATATACTGGAATAGCCAGACCCGTGTTCATGGGTTGTTCCATTTGTCGTCGCCGCTGCCAAGTGACCTCGGCGCTAATTGTGGCTCTTTATAAGTCCAGAGCGCTGATGACTGTGCGACCTGGTGTTGAAACTCGGGATGGGTTCTGTGTGCTGGTGTGCGCCATGTTGTCATGTTACCGACGCAGGCATCTGCAGTCGGCTGACAATTCGGGCTTCAATATCGCTGTATCCGAGGTATCTGCGAGAAAAGCTGACCCGTGTTCATGGGTTGTTCCAGTCGTCGTCGCCGCTGCCAAGTGACCTCGGCGTTAATTGCGGCTCTTTATAGGTTCAGAGCGCTGATGATCGCGCGACCTGGTGTTGAAATTCTGGATGGGTTCCGTGTGCTGGTGTGCGGCATGTTGACACGTTACCGGCGCAGGCATCTGCAGTCGGCTAGAAATTCAGGCTTCAATATCGCTGTACCGAGGTATCTTCGGGAAAAGCAGACCCTTGATCATGGGTTGTTCCAGTCGTCGTCGCCGCTGCCACATGATCTCGGCGCTAATCGTGGCTCTTTATAAGTCCAGAGCGCTGATGACCGTGCGACCTGGTGTTGAAACTCTGGATGGGTTCCGTGTGCTGGTGTGTGGCATGTTGACACGTTACCGGCGCAGGCATCTGCAGTCGGCTGTCAATTCAGGCTTCAATACCACTGTATCCGAGGTATCTGCGGGAAAAGCAGACCCGTGTTCATGGGTTGTTTCAGTCGTCGTCGCCGCTGCCAAGTGACCTCGGCGCTAATTGTGGCTTTTTATAAGTCCAGAGCGCTGATGACTGTGCGACCTGGTGTTGAAATTCTGGATGGGTTCCGTGTGCTGGTGTGTGGCATGTTGACACGTTACCGGCGCAGGCATCTGCAGTCGGCTGTCAATTCAGGCTTCAATACCGCTGTATCCGAGGTATCTGTGGGAAAACCAGACCCGTGTTCATGGTTGTTCCAGTCGTCGTCGCCGCTGCCACATGATCTCGGCGCTAATTGTGGCTCTTTATAAGTCCAGAGCGCTGATGACCGTGCGACCTGTTGTTGAAACTCTGGATGGGTTCCGTGTGCTGGTGTGTGGCATGTTGACACGTTACCGGCGCAGGCATCTGCAGTCGGCTGTCAATTCAGGCTTCAATACCGCTGTATCCGAGGTATCTGTGGGAAAACCAGACCCGTGTTCATGGTTGCTCCAGTCGTCGTCGCCGCTGCCACAGGATCTCGGCGGTAATTGTGGCTCTTTATAAGTCCAGAGAGCTGATGACCGTGCGACCTGGTGTTGAAACTCTGGATGGGTTCGGTGTGCTGGTGTGCGGCATGTTGACACGTTACCGGCGCAGGCATCTGCAGTCGGCTGGCAATCCACGCTTCAATACCGCTGTATCCGAGGTATCTTCGCGAAAAGCAGACCCGTGTACATGGGTTGTTCCAGTCGTAGTCGCCGCTGCCAAGTGACCTCGGCGCTAATTGTGGCTCTTTATAAGTCCAGTGCGCTGATGACCGAGCGAGCTTGTGTTGAAACTCTGGATGGGTTCCGTGTGCTGGTGTGCGGCATGTTGACACGTTACCGGCGCAGGCAACTGCAGTCGGCTGGCAATTCAGGCTTAAATATCGCTGTATCCGAGGTATCTGCGGGAAAATCAGACCCGTGTTCATGGTTGTTCCAGTCGTCGTCGCCGCTGCCAAATGACCTCGGCGCTAATTGTGTCTCTTTATAAGTCCAGAGCGCTGATGACCGTGCGACCTGGTGTTGAAACTCTGGATGGGTTCGGTGTGCTGGTGTGCGGCATGTTGACACGTTACCGGCGCAGGCATCTGCAGTCGGCTGGCAATCCAGGCTTCAATATCGCTGTATCCGAGGTATCTGCGGGAAAAGCAGACCCGTGTTCATGGGTTGTTCCAGTCGTCGTCGCCGCTGCCAAGTGACCTCGGCGCTAATTGTGGCTCTTTATAAGTCCAGAGCGCTGATGACCGTGCGACCTGGTGTTGAAAGTTTGGATGGGTTCCGTGTGCTGGAGTGCGCCATGTTGACACGTTGCCGGCGCAGGCATCTGCAGTCGGCTGGAAATTCACGCTTCAATACCGCTGTATCCGGGGTATATACTGGAATAGCCAGACCCGTGTTCATGGGTTGTTCCATTTGTCGTCGCCGCTGCCAAGTGACCTCTACGCTAATTGTGGCTCTTTATAAGTCCAGAGCGCTGATGACTGTGCGACCTGGTGTTGAAACTCGGGATGGGTTCCGTGTGCTGGTGTGCGCCATGTTGTCATGTTACCGGCGCAGGCATCTGCAGTCGGCTGGCAATTCGGGCTTCAATATCGCTGTATCCGAGGTATCTGCGGGAAAAGCTGACCCGTGTTCATGGGTTGTTCCAGTCGTCGTCGCCACTGCCAAGTGACCTCGGCGCTAATTGCGGCTCTTTATAAGTCCAGAGCGCTGATGACCGCGCGACCTGGTGTTGAAAGCCTGGATGGGTTCCGTGTGCTGGTGTGCGGCATGTTGACACGTTACCGGCGCAGGCATCTGCAGTCGGCTAGAACTTCAGGCTTCAATATCGCTGTACCGAGGTATCTTCGCGAAAAGCAGACCCGTTTTCATGGGTTGTTCCAGTCGTCGTCGCCGCTGCCAAGTGACCTCGGCGCTAATTGTGGCTCTTTATAAGTCCAGAGCGCTGATGACCGCGCGACCTGGTGTTGAAACTCTGGATGGGTTCCGTGTGCTGGTGTGCGGCATGTTGACACGTTACCGGCGCAGGCATCTGCAGTCGGCTAGAAATTCAGGCTTCAATATCGCTGTTCCGAGGTATCTGCGGGAAAATCAGACCCGTTTTCAAGGGTTGTTCCAGTCGTCGTCGCCGCTGCCAAGTGACCTCGGCGCTAATTGTGGCTCTTTATAAGTCCAGAGCGCTGATGACCGCACGACCTGGTGTTGAAACTCTGGATGGGTTCCGTGTGCTGGTGTGCGGCATGTTGACACGTTACCGGCGCAGGCATCTGCAGTCGGCTGGCAATTCAGGCTTAAATATCGCTGTTCCGAGGTATCTGCGGGAAAATCAGACCCGTGTTCATGGTTGTTCCAGTCGTCGTCGCCGCTGCCAAATGACCTCGGCGCTAATTGTGTCTCTTTATAAGTCCAGAGCGCTGATGACCGTGCGACCTGGTGTTGAAACTCTGGATGGGTTCGGTGTGCTGGTGTGCGGCATGTTGACACGTTACCGGCGCAGGCATCTGCAGTCGGCTGGCAATCCAGGCTTCAATATCGCTGTATCCGAGGTATCAGCGGGAAAATCAGACCCGTGCTCATGGTTGTTCCAGTCGTCGACGCCGCTGCCAAGTGACCTCGGCGCTAATTGTGGCTCTTTATAAGTCCAGAGCGCGTATGACCGTGCGACCTGGTGTTGAAACTCTGGATGGATTCTGTGTGCTGGTGTGCGCCATGTTGACACGTTACCGGCGCAGGCATCTGCAGTCGGCTTGGAATTCAGGCTGCAATATCGCTGTATCCGAGGTATCTGCGGGAAAAGCAGACCCGTGTTCATGGGTTGTTCCATTCGTCGTCGCCGCTGCCAAGTGACCTCGGCGCTAATTGTGGCTTTATAAGTCCAGAGCGCTGATGACTGTGCGACCTAGTGTTGAAATTCTGGATGGGTTTTGTGTGCTGGTGTGCGGCCTGTTGACACGTTACCGGCGCAGGCATCTGCAGTCGGCTGGCAATTCAGGCTTCAATACCGCTGTATCCGAGGTATCTTCGGGAAAAGCAGACCCGTGTTCATGGGTTGTTCCAGTCGTCGTCACCGCTGCCAAGAGACCTCGGCGCTAATTGTGGCTCTTTATAAGTCCAGAGCGCTGATGACTGTGCGACCTGGTGTTGAAATTCTGGATGGGTTCCGTGTGCTGGTGTGCGGCCTGTTGACACGTTACCGGCGCAGGCATCTGCAGTCGGCTGGCAATTCAGGCTTCAATACCGCTGTATCCGAGGTATCTTCGCGAAAAGCAGACCCGTGTTCATGGTGGTTCCAGTCGTCGTCGCCGCTGCCAAATGACATCGGCGCTAATTGTGGCTCTTTATAAGTCCAGAGCGCTGATGACCGTGCGACCTGGTGTTGAAACTCTGGATGGGTTCGGTGTGCTGGTGTGCGGCATGTTGACACGTTACCGGCGCAGGCATCTGCAGTCGGCTGGCAATCCACGCTTCAATATCGCTGTATCCGAGGTATCTGCGGGAAAAGCAGACCCGTGTTCATGGGTTGTTCCAGTCGTCGTCGCCGCTGCCAAGCAACCTCGGCGCTAATTGTGGCTCTTTATAAGACCAGAGCGCTGAGGACTGTTCGACCTGGTGTTGAAATTCTGGATGTGTTCCGTGTGCTGGTGTGCGGCCTGCTGACACTTACCGGCGCAGGCATCTGCAGTCGGCTGGCAATTCAGGCTTCAATACCACTGTATCCGAGGTATCTTCGGGAAAAGCAGACCCGTGGTCATGGGTTGTTCCAGTCGTCGTAGCCGCTGCCAGGTGACCTCGGCGCTAATTGTGGCTCTTTATAAGTCCAGAGCGCTGATGACTGTGCGACCTGGTGTTGAAATTCTGGATGGGTTCCGTGTGCTGGTGTGCAGCCTGTTGACACGTTACCGGCGCAGGCATCTGCAGTCGGCTGGCAATTCAGGCTTCAATACCGCTGAATCCGAGGTATCTTCGCAAAAAGCAGACCCGTGTTCATGGGTTGTTCCAGTCGTCGTCGCCGCTGCCAAGTGACCTCGGCGCTAATTGTGGCTCTTTATAAGTCCAGAGCGCTGATGACCGAGCGAGCTTGTGTTGAAACTCTGGATGGGTTCCGTGTGCTGGTGTGCGGCATGTTGACACGTTACCGGCGCAGGCATCTGCAGTCGGCTGGCAATTCAGGCTTAAATATCGCTGTTCCGAGGTATCTGCGGGAAAATCAGACCCGTGTTCATGGTTGTTCCAGTCGTCGTCGCCGCTGCCAAATGACCTCGGCGCTAATTGTGTCTCTTTATAAGTCCAGAGCGCTGATGACCGTGCGACCTGGTGTTGAAACTCTGGATGGGTTCGGTGTGCTGGTGTGCGGCATGTTGACACGTTACCGGCGCAGGCATCTGCAGTCGGCTGGCAATCCAGGCTTCAATATCGCTGTATCCGAGGTATCAGCGGGAAAATCAGACCCGTGCTCATGGTTGTTCCAGTCGTCGACGCCGCTGCCAAGTGACCTCGGCGCTAATTGTGGCTCTTTATAAGTCCAGAGCGCTGATGACCGTGCGACCTGGTGTTGAAACTCTGGATGGATTCTGTGTGCTGGTGTGCGCCATGTTGACACGTTACCGGCGCAGGCATCTGCAGTCGGCTTGGAATTCAGGCTGCAATATCGCTGTATCCGAGGTATCTGCGGGAAAAGCAGACCCGTGTTCATGGGTTGTTCCATTCGTCGTCGCCGCTGCCAAGTGACCTCGGCGCTAATTGTGGCTTTATAAGTCCAGAGCGCTGATGACTGTGCGACCTAGTGTTGAAATTCTGGATGGGTTTTGTGTGCTGGTGTGCGGCCTGTTGACACGTTACCGGCGCAGGCATCTGCAGTCGGCTGGCAATTCAGGCTTCAATACCGCTGTATCCGAGGTATCTTCGGGAAAAGCAGACCCGTGTTCATGGGTTGTTCCAGTCGTCGTCACCGCTGCCAAGAGACCTCGGCGCTAATTGTGGCTCTTTATAAGTCCAGAGCGCTGATGACTGTGCGACCTGGTGTTGAAATTCTGGATGGGTTCCGTGTGCTGGTGTGCGGCCTGTTGACACGTTACCGGCGCAGGCATCTGCAGTCGGCTGGCAATTCAGGCTTCAATACCGCTGTATCCGAGGTATCTTCGCGAAAAGCAGACCCGTGTTCATGGTGGTTCCAGTCGTCGTCGCCGCTGCCAAATGACATCGGCGCTAATTGTGGCTCTTTATAAGTCCAGAGCGCTGATGACCGTGCGACCTGGTGTTGAAACTCTGGATGGGTTCGGTGTGCTGGTGTGCGGCATGTTGACACGTTACCGGCGCAGGCATCTGCAGTCGGCTGGCAATCCACGCTTCAATATCGCTGTATCCGAGGTATCTGCGGGAAAAGCAGACCCGTGTTCATGGGTTGTTCCAGTCGTCGTCGCCGCTGCCAAGCAACCTCGGCGCTAATTGTGGCTCTTTATAAGACCAGAGCGCTGAGGACTGTTCGACCTGGTGTTGAAATTCTGGATGTGTTCCGTGTGCTGGTGTGCGGCCTGCTGACACTTACCGGCGCAGGCATCTGCAGTCGGCTGGCAATTCAGGCTTCAATACCACTGTATCCGAGGTATCTTCGGGAAAAGCAGACCCGTGGTCATGGGTTGTTCCAGTCGTCGTAGCCGCTGCCAGGTGACCTCGGCGCTAATTGTGGCTCTTTATAAGTCCAGAGCGCTGATGACTGTGCGACCTGGTGTTGAAATTCTGGATGGGTTCCGTGTGCTGGTGTGCAGCCTGTTGACACGTTACCGGCGCAGGCATCTGCAGTCGGCTGGCAATTCAGGCTTCAATACCGCTGAATCCGAGGTATCTTCGCGAAAAGCAGACCCGTGTTCATGGGTTGTTCCAGTCGTCGTCGCCGCTGCCAAGTGACCTCGGCGCTAATTGTGGCTCTTTATAAGTCCAGAGCGCTGATGACCGAGCGAGCTTGTGTTGAAACTCTGGATGGGTTCCGTGTGCTGGTGTGCGGCATGTTGACACGTTACCGGCGCAGGCATCTGCAGTCGGCTGGCAATTCAGGCTTAAATATCGCTGTTCCGAGGTATCTGCGGGAAAATCAGACCCGTGTTCATGGTTGTTCCAGTCGTCGTCGCCGCTGCCAAATGACCTCGGCGCTAATTGTGTCTCTTTATAAGTCCAGAGCGCTGATGACCGTGCGACCTGTGTTGAAACTCTTGATGGGTTCGGTGTGCTGGTGTGCGGCATGTTGACACGTTACCGGCGCAGGCATCTGCAGTCGGCTGGCAATCCAGGCTTCAATATCGCTGTATCCGAGGTATCTGCGGGAAAAGCAGACCCGTGTTCATGGGTTGTTCCAGTCGTCGCCGCCGCTGCCAAGTGACCTCGGCGCTAATTGTGGCTCTTTATAAGTCCAGAGCGCCGATGAAAGTGCGACCTGGTGTTGAAAGTTTGGATGGGTTCCGTGTGCTGGAGTGCGCCATGTTGACACGTTGCCGGCGCAGGCATCTGCAGTCGGCTGGCAGTTCAGGCTTCAACACCGCTGTATCCGGGGTATATACTGGAATAGCCAGACCCGTGTTCATGGGTTGTTCCATTTGTCGTCGCCGCTGCCAAGTGATCTCGGCGCTAATTGTGGCTCTTTATAAGTCCAGAGCGCTGATGACTGTGCGACCTGGTGTTGAAACTCGGGATGGGCTCCGTGTGCTGGTGTGCGCCATGTTGTCATGTTACTGGCGCAGGCATCTGCAGTCGGCTGACAATTCGGGCTTCAATATCGCTGTATCCGAGGTATCTGCGAGAAAAGCTGACCCGTGTTCATGGGTTGTTCCAGTCGTCGTCGCCGCTGCCAAGTGACCTCGGCGCTAATTGCGGCTCTTTATAAGTTCAGAGCGCTGATGACCGCGCGACCTGGTGTTGAAATTCTGGATGGGTTCCGTGTGCTGGTGTGCGGCATGTTGACACGTTACCGGCGCAGGCATCTGCAGTCGGCTAGAAATTCAGGCTTCAATATCGCTGTACCGAGGTATCTTCGGGAAAAGCAGACCCTTGATCATGGCTTGTTCCAGTCGTTGTCGCCGCTGCCAAGTGACCTCGGCGCTAATTGTGGCTCTTTGTAAGTCCAGAGCGCTGATGACTGTGCGACCTGGTGTTGAAATTCTGGATGGGTTCCGTGTGCTGGTGTGTGGCATGTTGACACGTTACCGGCGCAGGCATCTGCAGTCGGCTGTCAATTCAGGCTTGAATACCGCTGTATCCGAGGTATCTGTGGGAAAACCAGACCCGTGTTCATGGTTGTTCCAGTCGTCGTCGCCGCTGCCACATGATCTCGGCGCTAATTGTGGCTCTTTATAAGTCCAGAGCGCTGATGACCGTGCGACCTGGTGTTGAAACTCTGGATGGGTTCGGTGTGCTGGTGTGCGGCATGTTGACACGTTACCGGCGCAGGCATCTGCAGTCGGCTGGCAATCCACGCTTCAATACCGCTGTATCCGAGGTATCTTCGCGAAAAGCAGACCCGTGTTCATGGGTTGTTCCAGTCGTAGTCGCCGCTGCCAAGTGACCTCGGCGGTAATTGTGGCTCTTTATAAGTCCAGTGCGCTGATGACCGAGCGAGCTTGTGTTGAAACTCTGGATGGGTTCCGTGTGCTGGTGTGTGGCATGTTGACACGTTACCGGCGCAGGCATCTGCAGTCGGCTGGCAATTCAGGCTTAAATATCGCTGTATCCGAGGTATCTTCGGGAAAAGCAGACCCGTGTTCATGGGTTGTTCCAGTCGTCGTCACCGCTGCCAAGAGACCTCGGCGCTAATTGTGGCTCTTTATAAGTCCAGAGCGCTGATGACCGCGCGACCTGGTGTTGAAATTCTGGATGGGTTCCGTGTGCTGGTGTGCGGCATGTTGACACGTTACCGGCGCAGGCATCTGCAGTCGGCTAGAAATTCAGGCTTCAATATCGCTGTACCGAGGTATCTTCGGGAAAAGCAGACCCTTGATCATGGCTTGTTCCAGTCGTTGTCGCCGCTGCCAAGTGACCTCGGCGCTAATTGTGGCTCTTTGTAAGTCCAGAGCGCTGATGACCGTGCGACCTGGTGTTGAAACTCTGGATGGGTTCGGTGTGCTGGTGTGCGGCATGTTGACACGTTACCGGCGCAGGCATCTGCAGTCGGCTGGCAATCCAGGCTTCAATATCGCTGTATCCGAGGTATCAGCGGGAAAATCAGACCCGTGCTCATGGTTGTTCCAGTCGTCGACGCCGCTGCCAAGTGACCTCGGCGCTAATTGTGGCTCTTTATAAGTCCAGAGCGCTGATGACCGTGCGACCTGGTGTTGAAACTCTGGATGGATTCTGTGTGCTGGTGTGCGCCATGTTGACACGTTACCGGCGCAGGCATCTGCAGTCGGCTTGGAATTCAGGCTGCAATATCGCTGTATCCGAGGTATCTGCGGGAAAAGCAGACCCGTGTTCATGGGTTGTTCCATTCGTCGTCGCCGCTGCCAAGTGACCTCGGCGCTAATTGTGGCTTTATAAGTCCAGAGCGCTGATGACTGTGCGACCTAGTGTTGAAATTCTGGATGGGTTTTGTGTGCTGGTGTGCGGCCTGTTGACACGTTACCGGCGCAGGCATCTGCAGTCGGCTGGCAATTCAGGCTTCAATACCGCTGTATCCGAGGTATCTTCGGGAAAAGCAGACCCGTGTTCATGGGTTGTTCCAGTCGTCGTCACCGCTGCCAAGAGACCTCGGCGCTAATTGTGGCTCTTTATAAGTCCAGAGCGCTGATGACTGTGCGACCTGGTGTTGAAATTCTGGATGGGTTCCGTGTGCTGGTGTGCGGCCTGTTGACACGTTACCGGCGCAGGCATCTGCAGTCGGCTGGCAATTCAGGCTTCAATACCGCTGTATCCGAGGTATCTTCGCGAAAAGCAGACCCGTGTTCATGGTGGTTCCAGTCGTCGTCGCCGCTGCCAAATGACATCGGCGCTAATTGTGGCTCTTTATAAGTCCAGAGCGCTGATGACCGTGCGACCTGGTGTTGAAACTCTGGATGGGTTCGGTGTGCTGGTGTGCGGCATGTTGACACGTTACCGGCGCAGGCATCTGCAGTCGGCTGGCAATCCACGCTTCAATATCGCTGTATCCGAGGTATCTGCGGGAAAAGCAGACCCGTGTTCATGGGTTGTTCCAGTCGTCGTCGCCGCTGCCAAGCAACCTCGGCGCTAATTGTGGCTCTTTATAAGACCAGAGCGCTGAGGACTGTTCGACCTGGTGTTGAAATTCTGGATGTGTTCCGTGTGCTGGTGTGCGGCCTGCTGACACTTACCGGCGCAGGCATCTGCAGTCGGCTGGCAATTCAGGCTTCAATACCACTGTATCCGAGGTATCTTCGGGAAAAGCAGACCCGTGGTCATGGGTTGTTCCAGTCGTCGTAGCCGCTGCCAGGTGACCTCGGCGCTAATTGTGGCTCTTTATAAGTCCAGAGCGCTGATGACTGTGCGACCTGGTGTTGAAATTCTGGATGGGTTCCGTGTGCTGGTGTGCAGCCTGTTGACACGTTACCGGCGCAGGCATCTGCAGTCGGCTGGCAATTCAGGCTTCAATACCGCTGAATCCGAGGTATCTTCGCGAAAAGCAGACCCGTGTTCATGGGTTGTTCCAGTCGTCGTCGCCGCTGCCAAGTGACCTCGGCGCTAATTGTGGCTCTTTATAAGTCCAGAGCGCTGATGACCGAGCGAGCTTGTGTTGAAACTCTGGATGGGTTCCGTGTGCTGGTGTGCGGCATGTTGACACGTTACCGGCGCAGGCATCTGCAGTCGGCTGGCAATTCAGGCTTAAATATCGCTGTTCCGAGGTATCTGCGGGAAAATCAGACCCGTGTTCATGGTTGTTCCAGTCGTCGTCGCCGCTGCCAAATGACCTCGGCGCTAATTGTGTCTCTTTATAAGTCCAGAGCGCTGATGACCGTGCGACCTGTGTTGAAACTCTTGATGGGTTCGGTGTGCTGGTGTGCGGCATGTTGACACGTTACCGGCGCAGGCATCTGCAGTCGGCTGGCAATCCAGGCTTCAATATCGCTGTATCCGAGGTATCTGCGGGAAAAGCAGACCCGTGTTCATGGGTTGTTCCAGTCGTCGCCGCCGCTGCCAAGTGACCTCGGCGCTAATTGTGGCTCTTTATAAGTCCAGAGCGCCGATGAAAGTGCGACCTGGTGTTGAAAGTTTGGATGGGTTCCGTGTGCTGGAGTGCGCCATGTTGACACGTTGCCGGCGCAGGCATCTGCAGTCGGCTGGCAGTTCAGGCTTCAACACCGCTGTATCCGGGGTATATACTGGAATAGCCAGACCCGTGTTCATGGGTTGTTCCATTTGTCGTCGCCGCTGCCAAGTGATCTCGGCGCTAATTGTGGCTCTTTATAAGTCCAGAGCGCTGATGACTGTGCGACCTGGTGTTGAAACTCGGGATGGGCTCCGTGTGCTGGTGTGCGCCATGTTGTCATGTTACTGGCGCAGGCATCTGCAGTCGGCTGACAATTCGGGCTTCAATATCGCTGTATCCGAGGTATCTGCGAGAAAAGCTGACCCGTGTTCATGGGTTGTTCCAGTCGTCGTCGCCGCTGCCAAGTGACCTCGGCGCTAATTGCGGCTCTTTATAAGTTCAGAGCGCTGATGACCGCGCGACCTGGTGTTGAAATTCTGGATGGGTTCCGTGTGCTGGTGTGCGGCATGTTGACACGTTACCGGCGCAGGCATCTGCAGTCGGCTAGAAATTCAGGCTTCAATATCGCTGTACCGAGGTATCTTCGGGAAAAGCAGACCCTTGATCATGGCTTGTTCCAGTCGTTGTCGCCGCTGCCAAGTGACCTCGGCGCTAATTGTGGCTCTTTGTAAGTCCAGAGCGCTGATGACTGTGCGACCTGGTGTTGAAATTCTGGATGGGTTCCGTGTGCTGGTGTGTGGCATGTTGACACGTTACCGGCGCAGGCATCTGCAGTCGGCTGTCAATTCAGGCTTGAATACCGCTGTATCCGAGGTATCTGTGGGAAAACCAGACCCGTGTTCATGGTTGTTCCAGTCGTCGTCGCCGCTGCCACATGATCTCGGCGCTAATTGTGGCTCTTTATAAGTCCAGAGCGCTGATGACCGTGCGACCTGGTGTTGAAACTCTGGATGGGTTCGGTGTGCTGGTGTGCGGCATGTTGACACGTTACCGGCGCAGGCATCTGCAGTCGGCTGGCAATCCACGCTTCAATACCGCTGTATCCGAGGTATCTTCGCGAAAAGCAGACCCGTGTTCATGGGTTGTTCCAGTCGTAGTCGCCGCTGCCAAGTGACCTCGGCGGTAATTGTGGCTCTTTATAAGTCCAGTGCGCTGATGACCGAGCGAGCTTGTGTTGAAACTCTGGATGGGTTCCGTGTGCTGGTGTGTGGCATGTTGACACGTTACCGGCGCAGGCATCTGCAGTCGGCTGGCAATTCAGGCTTAAATATCGCTGTATCCGAGGTATCTGTGGGAAAAGCAGACCCGTGTTCATGGGTTGTTCCAGTCGTCGTCGCCGCTGCCAAGTGACCTCGGCGCTAATTGTGGCTCTTTATAAGTCCAGAGCGCTGATGACCGTGCGACCTGGTGTTGAAAGTTTGGATGGGTTCCGTGTGCTGGTGTGCGGCATGTTGACACGTTACCGGCGCAGGCAACTGCAGTCGGCTGGCAATTCAGGCTTAAATATCGCTGTATCCGAGGTATCTGCGGGAAAATCAGACCCGTGTTCATGGTTGTTCCAGTCGTCGTCGCCGCTGCCAAATGACCTCGGCGCTAATTGTGTCTCTTTATATGTCCAGAGCGCTGATGACCGTGCGACCTGGTGTTGAAACTCTGGATGGGTTCGGTGTGCTGGTGTGCGGCATGTTGACACGTTACCGGCGCAGGCATCTGCAGTCGGCTGGCAATCCAGGCTTCAATATCGCTGTATCCGAGGTATCTGCGGGAAAAGCAGACCCGTGTTCATGGGTTGTTCCAGTCGTCGTCGCCGCTGCCAAGTGACCTCGGCGCTAATTGTGGCTCTTTATAAGTCCAGTGCGCTGATGACCGAGCGAGCTTTTGTTGAAACTCTGGATGGGTTCCGTGTGCTGGTGTGCGGCATGTTGACACGTTACCGGCGCAGGCATCTGCAGTCGGCTGGCAATTCAGGCTTAAATATCGCTGTATCCGAGGTATCTGCGGGAAAATCAGACCCGTGTTCATGGTTGTTCCAGTCGTCGTCGCCGCTGCCAAATGACCTCGGCGCTAATTGTGTCTCTTTATAAGTCCAGAGCGCTGATGACCGTGCGACCTGGTGTTGAAACTCTGGATGGGTTCCGTGTGCTGGTGTGCGCCATGTTGACACGTTACCGGCGCAGGCATCTGCAGTCGGCTTGGAATTCAGGCTGCAATATCGCTGTATCCGAGGTAGCTGCGGGAAGATCAGACCCGTGCTCATGGGTTGTTCCAGTCGTCGTCGCCGCTGCCAAGTGACCTCGGCGCTAATTGTGGCTCTTTATAAGTCCAGAGCGCTGAGGACTGTTCGACCTGGTGTTGAAATTCTGGATGGGTTCCGTGTGCTGGCGTGCGGCCTGCTGACACGCTACCGGCGTAGGCATCTGCAGTCGGCTGGCAATTCAGGCTTCAATACCGCTGTATCCGAGGTATCTTCGGGAAAAGCAGACCCGTGTTCATGGGTTGTTCCAGTCGTCGTCGCCGCTGCCAAGTGACCTCGGCGCTAATTGTGGCTCTTTATAAGTCCAGAGCGCTGATGACTGTGCGACCCGGTGTTGAAATTCTGGATGGGTTCCGTGTGCTGGTGTGCGGCCTGTTGACACGTTACCGGCGCAGGCATCTGCAGTCGGCTGGCAATTCAGGCTTCAATACCGCTGTATCCGAGGTATCTTCGCGAAAAGCAGACCCGTGTTCATGGTTGTCCCAGTCGTCGTCGCCGCTGCCAAATGACATCGGCGCTAATTGTGGCTCTTTATATGTCCAGAGCGCTGATGACCGTGCGACCTGGTGTTGAAACTCTGGATGGGTTCGGTGTGCTGGTGTGCGGCATGTTGACACGTTACCGGCGCAGGCATCTGCAGTCGGCTGGCAATCCACGCTTCAATATCGCTGTATCCGAGGTATCTGCGGGAAAAGCAGACCCGTGTTCATGGGTTGTTCCAGTCGTCGTCGCCGCTGCCAAGCAACCTCTGCGCTAATTGTGGCTCTTTATAAGTCCAGAGCGCTGAGGACTGTTCGACCTGGTGTTGAAATTCTGGATGTGTTCCGTGTGCTGGTGTGCGGCCTGCTGACACTTACCGGCGCAGGCATCTGCAGTCGGCTGGCAATTCAGGCTTCAATACCACTGTATCCGAGGTATCTTCGGGAAAAGCAGACCCGTGTTCATGGGTTGTTCCAGTCGTCGTAGCCGCTGCCAAGTGACCTCGGCGCTAATTGTGGCTCTTTATAAGTCCAGAGCGCTGGTGACTGTGCGACCTGGTGTTGAAACTCTGGATGGGTTCCGTGTGCTGGTGTGCGGCATGTTGACACGTTACCGGCGCAGGCATCTGCAGTCGGCTGGCAATTCAGGCTTAAATATCGCTGTTCCGAGGTATCTGCGGGAAAATCAGACCCGTGTTCATGGTTGCTCCAGTCGTCGTCCCCGCTGCCAAATGACCTCGGCGCTAATTGTGTCTCTTTATAAGTCCAGAGCGCTGATGACCGTGCGACCTGGTGTTGAAACTCTTGATGGGTTCGGTGTGCAGGTGTGCGGCATGTTGACACGTTACCGGCGCAGGCATCTGCAGTCGGCTGGCAATCCAGGCTTCAATATCGCTGTATCCGAGGTATCTGCGAGAAAAGCAGACCCGTGTTCATGGGTTGTTCCAGTCGTCGTCTCCGCTGCCAAGTGACCTCGGCGCTAATTGCGGCTCTTTATAGGTTCAGAGCGCTGATGACCGCGCGACCTGGTGTTGAAATTCTGGATGGGTTCCGTGTGCTGGTGTGCGGCATGTTGACACGTTACAGGCGCAGGCATCTGCAGTCGGCTGGCAATCCAGGCTTCAATATCGCTGTATCCGAGGTATCTGCGAGAAAAGCTGACCCGTGTTCATGGGTTGTTCCAGTCGTCGTCGCCGCTGCCAAGTGACCTCGGCGCTAATTGCGGCTCTTTATAGGTTCAGAGCGCTGATGACCGCGCGACCTGGTGTTGAAATTCTGGATGGGTTCCGTGTGCTGGTGTGCGGCATGTTGACACGTTACCGGCGCAGGCATCTGCAGTCGGCTAGAAATTCAGGCTTCAATATCGCTATACCGAGGTATCTTCGGGAAAAGCAGACCCTTGATCATGGGTTGTTCCAGTCGTTGTCGCCGCTGCCAAGTGACCTCGGCGCTAATTGTGGCTTTTTATAAGTCCAGAGCGCTGATGACTGTGCGACCTGGTGTTGAAATTCTGGATGGGTTCCGTGTGCTGGTGTGTGGCATGTTGACACGTTACCGGCGCAGGCATCTGCAGTCGGCTGTCAATTCAGGCTTCAATACCGCTGTATCCGAGGTATCTGTGGGAAAACCAGACCCGTGTTCATGGTTGTTCCAGTCGTCGTCGCCGCTGCCACATGATCTCGGCGCTAATTGTGGCTCTTTATAAGTCCAGAGCGCTGATGACCGTGCGACCTGGTGTTGAAACTCTGGATGGGTTCCGTGTGCTGGTGTGTGGCATGTTGACACGTTACCGGCGCAGGCATCTGCAGTCGGCTGTCAATTCAGGCTTCAATACCGCTGTATCCGAGGTATCTGCGGGAAAAGCAGACCCGTGTTCATGGGTTGTTCCAGTCGTCGTCGCCGCTGCCAAGTGACCTCGGCGCTAATTGTGGCTTTTTATAAGTCCAGAGCGCTGATGACTGTGCGACCTGGTGTTGAAATTCTGGATGGGTTCCGTGTGCTGGTGTGTGGCATGTTGACACGTTACCGGCGCAGGCATCTGCAGTCGGCTGTCAATTCAGGCTTCAATACCGCTGTATCCGAGGTATCTGTGGGAAAACCAGACCCGTGTTCATGGTTGTTCCAGTCGTCGTCGCCGCTGCCACATGATCTCGGCGCTAATTGTGGCTCTTTATAAGTCCAGAGCGCTGATGACCGTGCGACCTGGTGTTGAAACTCTGGATGGGTTCCGTGTGCTGGTGTGTGGCATGTTGACACGTTACCGGCGCAGGCATCTGCAGTCGGCTGTCAATTCAGGCTTCAATACCGCTGTATCCTAGGTATCTGTGGGAAAACCAGACCCGTGTTCATGGTTGTTCCAGTCGTCGTCGCCGCTGCCACATGATCTCGGCGCTAATTGTGGCTCTTTATAAGTCCAGAGCGCTGATGACCGTGCGACCTGGTGTTGAAACTCTGGATGGGTTCGGTGTGCTGGTGTGCGGCATGTTGACACGTTACCGGCGCAGGCATCTGCAGTCGGCTGGCAATCCACGCTTCAATACCGCTGTATCCGAGGTATCTTCGCGAAAAGCAGACCCGTGTTCATGGGTTGTTCCAGTCGTAGTCGCCGCTGCCAAGTGACCTCGGCGCTAATTGTGGCTCTTTATAAGTCCAGTGCGCTGATGACCGAGCGAGCTTGTGTTGAAACTCTGGATGGGTTCCGTGTGCTGGTGTGTGGCATGTTGACACGTTACCGGCGCAGGCATCTGCAGTCGGCTGGCAATCCAGGCTTCAATATCGCTGTATCCGAGGTATCTGTGGGAAAAGCAGACCCGTGTTCATGGGTTGTTCCAGTCGTCGTCGCCGCTGCCAAGTGACCTCGGCGCTAATTGTGGCTCTTTATAAGTCCAGAGCGCTGATGACCGTGCGACCTGGTGTTGAAAGTTTGGATGCGTTCCGTGTGCTGGAGTGCGCCATGTTGACACGTTGCCGGCGCAGGCATCTGCAGTCGGCTGGCAATTCACGCTTCAATACCGCTGTATCCGGGGTATATACTGGAATAGCCAGACCCGTGTTCATGGGTTGTTCCATTTGTCGTCGCCGCTGCCAAGTGACCTCGGCGCTAATTGTGGCTCTTTATAAGTCCAGAGCGCTGATGACTGTGCGACCTGGTGTTGAAACTCGGGATGGGTTCTGTGTGCTGGTGTGCGCCATGTTGTCATGTTACCGACGCAGGCATCTGCAGTCGGCTGACAATTCGGGCTTCAATATCGCTGTATCCGAGGTATCTGCGAGAAAAGCTGACCCGTGTTCATGGGTTGTTCCAGTCGTCGTCGCCGCTGCCAAGTGACCTCGGCGTTAATTGCGGCTCTTTATAGGTTCAGAGCGCTGATGATCGCGCGACCTGGTGTTGAAATTCTGGATGGGTTCCGTGTGCTGGTGTGCGGCATGTTGACACGTTACCGGCGCAGGCATCTGCAGTCGGCTAGAAATTCAGGCTTCAATATCGCTGTACCGAGGTATCTTCGGGAAAAGCAGACCCTTGATCATGGGTTGTTCCAGTCGTCGTCGCCGCTGCCACATGATCTCGGCGCTAATCGTGGCTCTTTATAAGTCCAGAGCGCTGATGACCGTGCGACCTGGTGTTGAAACTCTGGATGGGTTCCGTGTGCTGGTGTGTGGCATGTTGACACGTTACCGGCGCAGGCATCTGCAGTCGGCTGTCAATTCAGGCTTCAATACCACTGTATCCGAGGTATCTGCGGGAAAAGCAGACCCGTGTTCATGGGTTGTTTCAGTCGTCGTCGCCGCTGCCAAGTGACCTCGGCGCTAATTGTGGCTTTTTATAAGTCCAGAGCGCTGATGACTGTGCGACCTGGTGTTGAAATTCTGGATGGGTTCCGTGTGCTGGTGTGTGGCATGTTGACACGTTACCGGCGCAGGCATCTGCAGTCGGCTGTCAATTCAGGCTTCAATACCGCTGTATCCGAGGTATCTGTGGGAAAACCAGACCCGTGTTCATGGTTGTTCCAGTCGTCGTCGCCGCTGCCACATGATCTCGGCGCTAATTGTGGCTCTTTATAAGTCCAGAGCGCTGATGACCGTGCGACCTGTTGTTGAAACTCTGGATGGGTTCCATGTGCTGGTGTGTGGCATGTTGACACGTTACCGGCGCAGGCATCTGCAGTCGGCTGTCAATTCAGGCTTCAATACCGCTGTATCCGAGGTATCTGTGGGAAAACCAGACCCGTGTTCATGGTTGCTCCAGTCGTCGTCGCCGCTGCCACAGGATCTCGGCGCTAATTGTGGCTCTTTATAAGTCCAGAGCGCTGATGACCGTGCGACCTGGTGTTGAAACTCTGGATGGGTTCGGTGTGCTGGTGTGCGGCATGTTGACACGTTACCGGCGCAGGCATCTGCAGTCGGCTGGCAATCCACGCTTCAATACCGCTGTATCCGAGGTATCTTCGCGAAAAGCAGACCCGTGTACATGGGTTGTTCCAGTCGTAGTCGCCGCTGCCAAGTGACCTCGGCGCTAATTGTGGCTCTTTATAAGTCCAGTGCGCTGATGACCGAGCGAGCTTGTGTTGAAACTCTGGATGGGTTCCGTGTGCTGGTGTGCGGCATGTTGACACGTTACCGGCGCAGGCAACTGCAGTCGGCTGGCAA